>NW_020174154.1:276653-293700 GCF_003031525.2 Neophocaena asiaeorientalis asiaeorientalis
CAAGGTGGGTAAAGCTGAGGTTCTTTGAAATAGAGGCTGAGCACTCCCTGCTCCTTTTCTTAAACCAAATCTGAGAAACTTCGTGAACTGTAATTGTAATTTCAAGAGCCCCTGAAACCACTAATGGAGAGAAATTTGGGTCTTTTCGTACATCCTGCTATTTCCTTTCAGATCATCAAAGTTCCTTATAGGAATAACAAACAGTTGTTTGGATTCTGCTTGCAATGGCCCGGACCAAAGGCTAGAAGGCACTCCTCTGCATGCAGCCTGGCTAGAAATAGTCATACAAGAAGGGAATTTTTCCCCAAGAAGCTCTTTAAGCCGTCCGTGCTGGACCTGATTAATCCAGGAGAGCAGTGTCCAGGAAAATGCTTTTCATTCCAGTTAAGCTCTTTCTGGCTCTGTCTCTTTTCCTTCCTCAATTCAAGGAGTCTGAAGATGCGCTTTCTAAAGCATCCTAGTCTCTCTCGTATAGAAGGGGAATGTTCAGTCCCACAAAAGGAACACAGAAATGATTCCTTCTAGATGGCTTTCGACTCAAGGGATTTCTGTCTTTCGGTGTCTTCAGAAGGTGAAGACAATTCTGATTTCTGTGGCACTGGAAGAACTGGGGCAGATAGCCATTAGCGGTGGAAAACTGGAATAATGACTATGACGGCAACAATCACCACAAAACATGTCTGGGGCAACATCATTTTCAGTCTGTGTATTTCTTCTAGACTAATCCCCCCCCCCCTTAGTCGCCCAGTTTGAGTAATGACATGTCCTTGGTGCTGAGCAAAGCAGGTTGATTTCATCTATTCTGCTCTCCGTGTTCCTCTTGTGGGAGGGCAAGACTGTAAAATGATGGTGGGGATAGTAAATTTTTGTTATTTATTGGCAGGACTTTCTATGCCCTTTGCTAAAAGCTCTCACTGGGAGAAGCCGGCAGCAAGGAGGAAAGTATTTCTTTAGCATAGTTGTCATTTTTCAGTGAATGGAATGTAGTTAAAAAGGTCATAAATGCTGCCTCTATCTACTCACAGAGTAGTATCATCACAAGTGCCAATATTTCATATTGAAGTTAAAATCAATTAATTCTTTAAAATTTCCTGTTTTCGAGTAAGTGGCGAAAATGGGGCTGCCTTTCAGCCTTATATTAACTGTAGTCTCTGCAACCTTTAGGGACTCATTTAAACATTAGCACCCTAAGGATCACAAGTGGCAGCACGTGCTTCCCGAATTACTGAAAGCTGGCTTCGTATCTGGTTGTAAAAATACAAATCGGCCTCTCTTACTCTGTGTTGGCTCAGACAGCAGCTGCTTACGATGTAAAAAATACGATGGCTGGCTGGTTTACGGCATCCACTATAAATACAAGGATATTTTATTCATCTGAGGAAAACCATGAATTGGATCAAGACAAGTTAGAAGAAAAAGCAGGAGTTTAGATTTTAGTGAGTGTCACAAAACACACCCCAGGTGGAGGATTTGAGCCCTGGGCTGCTTTTCTGGCAGAAGCCCCTCTCCAAAACTTCCCCCACCCCGACATGTGGGATTCCCCGGAGTCCACCATCTTCCCTAAAGAATTCATCTTCTCCCAAAGATACTGGGGCTAGTAGGGAAAGGAGGAGCCATTGTTGTGCCTGCAGAAGAACTGAAATCATGGACAGTTCTATACAACCCGATTATTGAAAGGCACCTGCGGTATTATCTAGTACGAACGCCCTTCAGGTCGGGCAGCACCATGTCAAAACTCCCCAAAGGTGAACTGCCAATATCAGTGTCCAAAACATCACTATATTATAAGGTGAGCCATTTGTTTTCAGGACATTAGACTGTTTGTACATGAGGCTAAAGTGTGATTCCCTATAACTTTACTGCATTGGCTTTAGTGCTGATTTTTCCAGCTCCACATACTTAATGAGTTATTTACATACTGCCTCATTCCGTAGAGGATTTGAGGCAGCTCACAACTAATAGTATGCATAGGGTATCCAAAGAGAAAAGTGAAAAGTTGAGGGAATCCAGTAAAGAGAAGATGAGGGTTAGAAATTCACACACCCAGGAGCCAGATTCAAACCGGAAATGTCTTCCTTACCAGGTCTTTTAGGGTTGTTGGAGGTGGCCTCCAATGTGGTTCTGTATTTCCTAACAGTCAGATGCTTCCTACCAATGACAGGGAAGAGAAACTGCAAAAAGGCTCCATGAGAACAGGAAAATGCGTCCATTTTGTTCTCTGCTGTGTCCCCATGCAGGTGCTCAACCAGTATATGTTGAATGAATGTTGAGTCAAAGAGGAAAATGCACTCAATTACGAGATTCAGGGTATTGGTAAGATCAAAAAGAATAAATTGTTCAGAAGAAGCAATTGCTAGAAATAAAACTGAAGTTCCTTTGAGTCCTCAAACAGAGAACAGAACGTAACAAGGTAGATGACACCCTTGACAATTTTCCTACAATGGGTCAAAGAATGAATTTCCTCCACTGTTTCTCATAATGATACTCAGGATGGACAGAAAGTACAAAGGCTGCAGTGCTGTTCAATAAAAAGGAATTCTACAAGAGAACAAATGATGAAATACAAGTAAGTCTAAAAAGTTTTAACTCTGAGTTTTTCAGAGGCACATGTACATACCCCCCAGAAGCTTGTGTCTCTATCGGAGACAGACATTAAATACAGATTAAACACCCTGGGTGCTGAATTTACTGGAAGATGGAGTTGGGGGGGGGGGAAAAGGCAAGAAAAGAGACTAGTCCATAATTTAAACCCTTGCTACTCAGAGTATGCACAGACCAGCAGATCTGGCACCACCTGGGGGCTTCTGAGAAATTCAGAATCTCAGTCTTTCCTCCAGACCTACTCAATTAGAACCTACATGTTAACAAGATCCCCAGGTGATTCATACACAGAAAAATTTGAGAAGTGCCTCTTCAATCCATTATTTTTATATTCAGAGAGATATGGATCATTTATGGAGCAAACTGTAAGATTCCCATAACTTTTAAACATAATATGAGAAACTCACTAGTGGCTGTCAGTTGGGGCCACACCTCTGGATGGGTGGGGAGGTTGTGAGAGCTCAGGCTGTTCTGTCCATAAAGATGGGAGTGTTGGAGAAGACTGCTCTGATTTGCTGAGAAAGAAAATCTAAACTCTTTTAAGTTTTTTTTTAACTTGTTTATTACAGTATAGTTGCTTTACAATAGTGTGTTAGTTTCTGCTTTACAACAAAGTGAATCAGCTATACATATACATATGTCCCCATACCTCTTCCCTCTTGCATCTCCCTCCCACCCTCCCTATCCCACCCCTCTCGGTGGTCACAAAGCACCAAGCTGATCTCCCTGTGCTATGCAGCTGCTTCCCACTAGCTATCTATTTTACATTTGGTAGTGTATATATGTCCATGCCACTCTCTCACTTCGTCCCAGCTTACCCTTCCCTTTCCGTGTGTCCTCAAGTCCATTCTCTACATCTACATCTTTATTCCTGTCCTGCTCCTAGGTTCTTTAGAACCTTTTTATCTGCATACAGGTCTTTTGTCTCCCTAGGTAGGTTTATTCCTAGGTATTTTATTCTTTTTGTTGCAATGGTAAATGGGAGTTAAACTCTTTAAGTATTTAAAGACTGCTCTGAAATCCTTATCCTCTCCCCACTATAGTTTTTCTTTTTTTTTGATTGAATGTAACACTCTGTCTGTCTTTAATCACTCTTCATATCAGGGAATTATTGACAGTAGTACCCTGGCAGAACCACTGTCTGGAAAACAAAGTCTTGATTTACAGCATTTGCTGATTACCATGGTGTAAATACTCTCACCATGACCCGTTTCAAGCTACTAAGGGTACTTAGTAGCTTAACAACCAGCTCACAAAATTCCTGAATATCTAGCAATTTCCAGCAAGTGAGTACCAGCTGGCTCCAGCATACCATTAGTTCCAGACCTTTTTCCACCCTGGCTGCCTGTACCAGATCCATTGCAGTTTGTCAGACTGCCATGATCTGAGTACAAAAACCCAGGCAGAGTTTGGCAGGTACCAACTACAAGGGAATTAACCTTCCCATTATACTATAATTAATGTAGTCCAAGATCACATTCGATCCTTGGCAGCCGTGCACACTTTGGCTCACAGTGAGTTACAATATATAAAGATCCTAAGACTCCCCCTTTACCACCACTATACTAATGTTGGCCCATGTCTTTTTCATACTGTTTTTGTATAGTTTAATTTTTAAACAAAAATACATACATTTATATGCATTCTTATTGTATTTAATCTTGTTCATTTTAACTCTTCATTCTACCTTGTGGAGAACCCTCTGACTTCTGAACATGTCACTGGCTATGGAATCTATTCGTCTCTATTCTGCATCTTCTACACATTCACTGAGCTTTCCTCATTAAGTGTTTATTAGAGCGTTTAATAAGAAGTAGAGTAGGACAGGGTTAAGAGGAAGGCTGTTACAACAGTATTGGAATCCAGCTCAAAGTTGACATTCAAGACCAGATGTGAATTCACATATCTATTCTATCATCTCTTTACTTCTCATCCACAAAAATATGATAGCCCTGTTTAATAGCTTGCTGAGATCCAGATACACTATGTCTAAGGCATTCTTCTTACTGGCAATTTTCGGAACACTATCCAGACGAAGGGAAAAAGAATTGAGTTTGGTTTTACAAGGATTTCTTAACACTAATCGCTTTCCATTTTAAGTGCTTCCAAATCAACTATTTAATAATACACTTATAATTTTTCCAAGGACCAATGCCCAGCTCAATGACTTGATACTATGGTGTTTCACTCATGACTGGAAGGATTCACCTGTGCAGAAAACCAAGCAAACTGGGAGAGGCTGATTCTTTTTTTTTTTTAAAGAGAACAGTTGTTTGCTTATTTTTTTAATAAATTTACTTATTTATTTGTTTTAGTTTTGGCTGTGTTGCGTCTTCGTTGTGGTGCACGGGCTTCTCATTGTGGTGGCTTCTCTTGTTACGGAGCACGGGCTTCAGTAGTTGTGGCACGTGGGCTCTAGAGTGCAGGCTCAGTAGTTGTAGCGCACGGGCTTAGTTGTTCCGTGGCATGTGGGATCTTCCCGGGCTAGGGATCAAACCCGTGTCCCCTGCATTGGCAGGTGGATTCTTAACCACTGCACCACCAGGGAAGCCCGAGAGGCTGATTCTTAAAGTTAGACTCAGTCGCTGGAATGGATGGGGAGTTGGAAATGATTTGAGCGATAGGAGCAAGTTCTGACCCATAGGTGGAACATGGTGGGTGGAGAGTATAATTTCACACAAGGCTTTGTCAAAAGCAGTTGTTGTCACGGAGGTCTCTCAAGAGGTAACAGGGAATAGGGACTTCCCTGGTGGCAAAGTAGATAAGACTCTGCGCTCCCAATGCAGGTGGTCAGGGTTCAATCCCTGGTCAGGGAACTAGATCCCACATGCATGCCCTTACTAAGAGCTCGCATGCCACAACTAAGGAGCCAGCGAGCCGCAACTAAGACCCAGCACAACCAAATCAATCAATCAATCGATAAGTATTTTTTTTAAAAAAAGAGGTAACAGGGAATAGAAGTGGCAGGCGAGTAGACGCAAGGAAAGGTTCTGTACGGTGACCTGACGAGACTGGGATATCAGAGTCTTCTGTCCACAAGTTGCAAGCTAGGGTCCAAGAACAGACTCCAATACTTAACTTAGGGATACATAATACAAGGAAGGACCCAGGGCCCCAAACTGAGACATAAGGTCAGGGTGGGGATGGTAGCCAATAGCATAGGATGGTGGACCTGCAAAGCATTAAACTAGGACTTCTCTTACTGAAGTCACCCCTTGCCCCAGAACCTGGCTTGGGCTGAACTTTTAAGAGGCTATCAGATGATTCCCAGCCAGGGAGAAAGGGAGAATAAGAGGGCAGGGAACTAGACAGATACTGAAATCTTAAATCTGTGAGCAGCATGGTGCAATGCCAATCCAAAGAATTAGACTTCAGAGTCAAATCCTGGCTCTGCCATCTACTGGCCATACATGGTAAACAGATTATTTAACCTCTCTGTGGTCTCAGTTGCCTCATCTAAAAAGTGAAGATAGTATGAGTACCTACCTCATAAGATTATTGTGAGGAACTGATGAAGCCACATGTGTAAAGCACTCAGAACCAGCGCCTGCCACCTAGTGAGTACTATGTACGTGTTTGCTACTAGTATCATTTGTCTTTTCCAGTTAGAGAAATCTGGATATGCGCCAATTCTCTAGCATTTATTCCCCTGTCCATCATTTTCCCGGTAACCAATAGCAGTTCTGTTATCTCATCTCATTCTTTCAATGATCCCAGATATAATTTGCCTCGGCATCGAGATTTTTAACTCATTTAAAGCAGATAGGAGATTTTAAAATATTATTTAATATCTCTTCACTTCCTTCTTAAGCCTTGTATGAGAATGCTGCTGAAGTCTCACATATGAATCTGTCTGATCCCCCTGTTCCTATTTTAATATTTCTTTCTTGTTGGAAGCTGCAGAGGCGTGAAATTTGGGGGAGGAAGTCCATAAGATATCAGGCCAAGAAAACCTCTTGAAGTAGTGGAAAGTGGCCTTGATAGGTAATTAGAAGATCTGGTTTTGAGTCTTGCTGTCTGACACAGCAGTTTGCATGGGGCAAGTGGCTTAACCTCTCTGGTTCCTGAGTCCTTATTTGTCAGAGAGGGTTTTGAATGAGATATTATCCATCCCTGCTTGGTCTGCTGCGGTAGTCACTTACCACGTGTGGCTACTGAGCCCTTGAAATGTGGCAAGTCCGAACTGAGATATACTAGAAATGTACAATACCACATTTTGAAGACTGAGTGCCAAAAAGAATATAAAGTATCTCGTTAATATTTTTTATATTAATCACATGTTGAAATGCGAACACCTTGGATATACTGTGTTAATTAAATGTTATTACAATTCGATCCACCTGCTTCTTTTCACTTTTTTTATGTGGCTACTGGAAAAGTTAAAATTACAGAAGTGGTTCGCGTTATACTTCCATTGGACAGCACTGCCTTATAGCTCCTCTTCGCTCCAATCATATATTATTCTACAATATTCTGATTGCTTGTCTTGCATGGGTGGTGTTTTGCAAAGTCTGAGATGACAGTCAATGGGATGAGACACAGCACAATTTCTAGTCGCATTCTTGTCTGATTTCCCTCCCTCTCCCTAGCCTCGGCTGAAGAAGGGCCCAGTTCCTGAAGATGAATTACTAAACACTATGAAGTAAAATAAGCATTGCCTTTTCCATTGCACAGAAATGTCAGCCGTTTACTACTGTAACTCACTCCTGTTCCAGCTTTCAAAAGAACGTATCAAAGGCATTTACAACTTAAATTCCCAGTGAGGGATTATTCAAATTACTTGAAAAATATCTTACAGTTTATATCCTGACTTTCATTCTGGACTACCTACATGAGGATAAAAAATCTGAACTTTGATTTCAGGAGCTTGAAACTATTACAATGGTTCTAAAAACAGATAGAGACAACTTATTTCTCGTGACACCTGAGGAACACCTTAGGTTCCCCTTCAATATAATCTTACTGGGCCAAGGTTACTTTATAGCCAAGAGGAGTGATTATATTTCTTTACAAAGAAGTTCCTGCCAAAACAAGTGAGGGAATTAGTGGAGGAGATCAGTAACATCAAACTAACACTGAGAGCGAGAGTGAGGACACGAGCAAGTGAATGAGGGAGAGGAAGGGAAAGAGAAAGAAACTATACTTTTAAAAGCACTAAAAAGAAAAATTTCAAATTAGACTAAAAAATACTCAAAATAACATAGGCTGGCACAAACCTGAATTCTCAGGGGGGCTAATCCAATGTCTGTGATTTATAGTCCCAAAGAAAGAATACCTTAAAATGAGAAATCCCATATTCAACTTACATGCCTGATGTTACAGGACCTGAGACCTTGGGTTTATTACTGACATGATGGATATGAAATCAAGACACTTTACCTCCTTACTCTTAAGAGGATAAATGCTTTTTCCTTAATTTTCTTTAGCCTATTGCCAAAATTTGTTAGACCCATCCATGATAAATAAAGACTATATCACAAAGAAATAACATTTCCAAGAAGAGAGAAATGAACATACACACACTTTGTTTTTAAGAAAACCTAGGCATTAAAAATATTCTACCATGAATCTATAAGTTTCTATTAAATCACCATCTTGACAATGAAAATTTATGCATCTAAATGTATAACAGACATTACATACTATTCTGGAATATTTTCACCCCCGGAGCTATGAATGCTAAGTGTGTAGGGAGAAATAATGCCTCAGCAGCCAGTAATATATAGGTTTGGGTCATAAAACAAAATATCAAAACAAGTTCTTGGTTTCCCCAAATAGAAGGCATTTTGTTTGTGCTTCTGGGTTGGGGGTAAAAGTTAAAATGGAGAAAGGAATAGAAACAGAAAGCAAGGATATATATACACTACCAAATGTAAAATCAATAGCTAGTGGGAAGCAGCCACATAGCACAAGGAGACCAGCTCGGTGCTTTGTGACCACCTAGAGGGGTGGGATAGGGAGGGTGGGAGGGAGGGAGATGCAAGAGGGAGGAGATGTGGGGATATACGTATATGTATAGGTGATTCACTTTGTTATAAAGCAGAAACTAATACACCATTGTAGAGCAATTATACTCCAATAAAGATGTTAATAGATAGACAGATAGATAGATAGCAAGCAAGGGCCCTGAAGATTGACTTTTTCAACTTGAAAATGGTGGCCTTTAACACCTTAAGGTCTTGCACATAAAATAAAATGGTTATAGTCTTTTAATTAGCATAGACTTGGGTAAGGTTGTCCTACTTTCTGGGATTCAGATTCAATAAAGCCTTCCTGAGGAGCTGCGATCCTCTGAACATTTGCCACATGAAATGTCAACACGGTGCTCTAACTTGCAGAGTTTTCTGTTTGCTACGGGTCAGAGCAGTGGGCGCCCTGGGTAAAAAGCATTCTGGGTCCTGTTTATCCTCTGAGAACTGTTTGCCTTGAATTATTTGCATGGGTGGCTATCTTTGTCATAAAACCCATTTTGTTTGCTTTTTAGAATCATTTCATCACCAATGACAAATATTACAAAGCATTTTAAGTGGGCAGGATACCGTCCTAGGAACTGGGGTTATAAAGAGAAAGTCTCAGCATCAAGGAGCTTATATAGTAGTTGGGGAGAGAATCAGCTGAGGGCCAAAAAAATATAAATGGTGTTATAAGCACAGTGGCAGGCCAGATTTGTCTCTGTGGGATTCAGATGTGCGTGGGTGTGACCGGCCAGATTGGTTGGGTGGGCTCACTGCAAGCCTATTTGTATGAGTACTGAACAGCTGCTTTTAAAAAATCCCTCCGTAACAGGACAAAAATCACCAGGAATAACATAATTTTACCAGTAACGAAGTATAAGGGAAGAGTGTTGCGAGTAAAATTCAAGAGTTATACTGTCTCTGACCCAGCCCCAAGGAAACATTGCTTGGATTCTAGGAAGAAAGAAAGCTGTAAGTAAACATTTACTTTCTCTAAAACTGTAGAATATTAGAGAAAGAACATGCCTTGAGACCCTTCTAGCAGAGTATAACAAATGCAGGCTGTGGTAGTCATTACTGCTATTCTCCAAATATTTCCTGCTCTCTATTTTCTGAGCATAGGAGTTGGAATACACTTCTTGGCTCCCTTGTGTTTAGGTGAGCCTGGTGACTAATTCTGGCATGTGGATGGACATATGGAAGTAGGTACAAAGTGTGAAGATCCATGATTCTCAGGTTAACACCCACCAGAAAGCATCGACCATGGAGACAAGGCACTGAACAACCAAGTAAACAAAATGATCCAGCTGACTGATGCCATCCAGCTTTTATCATCAGCCACCACAGAATTGGCACAATGGAAACAATGGGGTAACCATGGCGTCAGAGATGGAGGTCACACAGGGACCTATTAGAATCTATAGGGTCTATAGCAGGAATCTATTATTGCCACCTCAGTTGCCCAACCTGTTAGCACTGTAGACCAATGTTGAGCCTCCAGTATGGCACTTTTCCTCAAGGAGACTGATGGGCCACTTGATAGCAATTGACTTCATGTGAGTCCCCTCCATCCTGGAAAATCTAGCTGTTCATTCTCACACAAATAGATACTTATTCCAGATATGGGTTTGCCTTATCTGCCTGCACAGCCTCAACCAGCTCCACTATTCAGGGGCTTACAAAATGGCTGACAGCATTTAACATAGCATCTGACCAGGACGCTTCACCTCACAGCACAGGAGGTGGGACGGTGGACTCATAATCGTGGGAGGCACTGGCTGTATTACACACTGTACCATTCAGAATACAACTGGACACCATAGAGCAACAGGACTGCCTGCTGAAGGTACAGCTGAAATGCCAGCTCAGAGGCAAGACCCGGCAAGGATGGAGTGCCATCCTCCAGGATTCAGTATACACACCGAAACAGAGGCATTGATACGGCACTACATCCCCCACAGGAAAAGCCCATGGATCTGTGAACCAAGAAACGGAAGTAGGAGTGATTCCACTTGCCATTATTGCCAGTGACCCACTGGGGGACTTTGTGCTTCCCACCCCTTCAACTTTGGGCTCCACTCGATCAGTATGTCCCAAAGGGGGCATACTCTCGCCACCACAGTTCCCCTTTAGAAGACATAGCAAGCTACACCTGTCCCCTTGTGTTCCCTGTGTCCTAGGTCCAGCAAGCAAGTAATGAGTCACCATTCTGCGGGGTAATTGACCCTGGTCAGCAGGAGAAGTTGGGCTACTTTCACGCAGCAAGGGCAAGGAGCAACACGCGTGGCGCCCAGGTGATCCGTGTGCCCACCTTGTGGTACTCCCTCACCCGACTGTGACTGTGAACAGACATGTGCATCGAGCTCAGTCTGAGAAGGGAGTAGTTACCGAGGCGATCACGTTACCGGGCAAGCCATTGAGACCAGCAGAGACGGCCGCTGAGCGTGAAGGGAATTTAGAAAGGACGGTGGAACAGGAAGATAGCAAATACCACTTGCAGCCCCAAGTCCAACTGCAGCAATGGAGACTGGAATTTGTCACATTAATCTCTCTCTTCTAAGTTTCCCCTCAGGAAGGAAGACCCACTCGTACCCTGGACTAACTGCTTGCTCCCTAAACCTGTACAGAGAAGTGAATTTGTGTGTCAGCTATGAAGGGAAAATCCTTGACTACCCAGAACCATT
This sequence comes from Neophocaena asiaeorientalis asiaeorientalis, assembly GCF_003031525.2. Taxonomy (NCBI): domain Eukaryota; kingdom Metazoa; phylum Chordata; class Mammalia; order Artiodactyla; family Phocoenidae; genus Neophocaena; species Neophocaena asiaeorientalis. The sequence continues at coordinate 287,893 of NW_020174154.1, forward strand.
TCTGTCATCCCCTCCCAAGTCCCATCAAGTGAGATTACGGAGATTTGATTCTGACCTGATGTCTCCATGGTCACGCACATCAGGAACCCATCTTCCATACGTCTGCCTCCGTAGAAATGAAGTTGTGAGCCCCTAACTGGCTTCGCCTCAGTCTCCTTAATATCACTCTAGGCGGCGTATTGATCCTTCGTCATCTACTTTCGCTCCCTTATCTTTCTTCTCTGATCATTCTCTTCAGCACTGACTCACAGCGTGTGCCCATTTTATCCTAAATGATTCTGATTGTGGAAAACATATATGGAGGATCTACTTTTGCTTCCGTTTATCTTTAGGTTTCAACGTAACAGCCGCCCAGAGGCATTTGCAATAACCATGTGGCCGCTGCCACGTGTACTTTGTCTTGCATATGTGGCAGTCATATATGGGCTAGAGCCCAAGTTCCCCAAGCGCACCCCCTCCATGGGCATTTGTGACACTCTCCACCTAGCCCTAGACGGAGACTGTGTGTGTATGTGGAAGCGTGTCTTTATGTGGGAGGTGGATATTTGGATCACTCTCTGTGGAAGTGAAGCAGTTTCTCAAGATATTGCTCCATTTCTACATCTAAGTGCTAAGGTAATTCTCCCCGATGCAGGGTAATTGCCCTGATTGCCTGCTAAGAACTAGAGAAAAGGCACTGCTTGTCCAAATTCCATGCAACTCACCTGAATGTGGGTGAGGAGGCATTCAGTGGCCTTGGTGTCGGAGATGAGGGAGTGCTCAGCAGGGAGTCCCATTGCAGGAGATACTGGAGCCTGAAAAGATAGAACAGTCAAAACTGTAACGAAGTATGGAGAGAGGTTCAAAACAGGGGCAGTCCCCAACAGTAACAAAACACACATTCTTTTTTGAGTGCACAAGGAACGTTTACCAAAATTCACTGTATACTGGGTCGTCAAGTCTCAACAAATTTCAAAGGATGGAAATCATTCAGAGTACGTATATTCTCTGATCACAGTGACCTTAAGCTAGAAGTCAATAACAAAAAGATTACTAGAAAATTCAAAACTGATTGAAAGTTAAGCAATACACTTATAAATAATCCATGAGTCAAAGAAGAAATCACAACGGAAATTAGAAACATTTTGGACTGATAAGGAAAGATACTGCATATCAAAACTTATAGGTGTAGATAGAGAAGGGCACAGAGGCAAAATTATAGTTTTAAAAGCATATATTAGGAAAGATAGGCTGAAAATCAATGATCTATGTTTCTATTTCAAAAAGTTAAAGAACAACAACTCAAATCCAGAGAAGAGAGAAGGAAGGAAATAATAAAGGTGAGAAAGGAAATCAAGACAAGAGAAAACAATAGAGAAGAATCAATGAAGCTAAAAGTCGGTTCTTTGAAAGTATTAATACAGTTGATACAGTAGAGGATGTCAGACAGCTTTCCAAGTCCAGGGACCAGAGAGGAACATCAAAGTTGGGATAATGCCAATGTCACAGAAGGGAATTTGAATGGATACTGAACGGGGCCCAGACTGTTCTATCAGTGCATGTTAGCTGCTTACTCGTGTGGTCAGTCAGGTTGTGGTCCATGGGTGGTCACCCAAGCTCCACGCACTAAGGTGTGAACAGGAGATCAGCAGCCAGCAGGGAATCAGCTCTTGAGCTGCAAAACTATCCCATATTGGAAGCAGAATCTGTGAGGCTGTTCATAGGAGACTCGGCCATCATCTATGCTTGGTAAATGTTTTCCACTCAGCATTGGAGGAAAATGATCTTATTAATTTTATGAGGACTGATCGTGCTTGTGTTTGTGTTGTCCGTTTATGGTATGAGTAGAACTGTTCACTTTTCTGTGTTCACACCTGTGCATCAGTAAGGATGCACAGCATTGCAAGTAATGGAAAATTGCTCTCACATTGACTTAAACAGTGAGAAAATATGTTAGCCCAATCACAAGGTGTCCAGAGTCAGGGCAGACTCCAAGCACGTTATGTTGTATCTCCAGCTCCACTTTGCTTTGTCCACCCCTGTGGGATGGCCACAGCAGCCCGAGATAGAACATGCAGATACAACGAAGTCCAGGTCAAGAGGAAAGACTTCTCTCTCTGTGTCTCCTTTCCAGTCTCCGTGGCAGAATTTCCTCTTATGTCTCATTGGCCCAGACTGGGACATATACCCTTTATTAAATTAATTACTCATATGGGATTGCCATGATTGGTTCAGACCAATTTTTAAAAAACATTTTACTGAAGCATAATATACCTCAAAATATGCGTATAGATTGATGCATTTTTTACAAACTGGGTCCACCTCTATAACCAGCACTAGATAAGGATTTTTAACCTTGCTTGTGCCGGGGAATCCTATGGCAGTGTGGTGAAGCCTAGGGACTCTTTTTAAGAATTTTTTAAAGGTATAAAGTAAAATACATAGAATAAAAAGAAATCCAGTTATCTGGAAATAACATTATTAGCATTTTAATGCATTCATTCAGGTTAATTAAGATTAATTTGGTCATTCAATAAATTCATGATATAAGTATGTGTGCTTCTTTATTAACACATTAAATAACAAAATCTCGTGGTAGATATAATTGCTACAATAATTCTGAATTGCTGATGATCGTAAAGGATTCCACTGGTGACAAAAACCATAGCTCCTGCTAATATACTACTATGGTTTGTTGCCTACATTTATAATGAAAGGAAAAGCTATGTTTCAGTTAAACATTAGTGAAAATAAAGAGGTATTTTTTCCATGCACAGTCACAGACCCCTCGAATTTTATCCATGGACCAATTAAGGGTCCATGGGCCCAAGGTTAAGAGCATCTGGAACTCAGACTCATCAGTTGGAATGGTCTGGATGTTGGGGGGTTGAACACCATGACCCACCACAGCAGATGAAAGAAACTGGAGCTTTGAGTCCTGCAGATTCGTTCATTCATTCATTCAATCAACAATTATTTGTCACACGCCCACTATGTGTGTGGCACCATGTTTTGTACAGGTATTCGGTGGTGAATTAAGTGACATGATCTCTCACCTCACGGAGTAATTAGACCACCAGAGAGGAAAAACAGTAGAGATGTATATAGAGGGGAACTGAAGATTCAGAGAGAGGGCAAGTTGACCATTTGAGCCGGAATTCAGAGGGCTGGTTCAAACCAAAGGATGGGTACGATTTTAGCTGAATTCATTACAGGTAATTGCCAAGAATTTCTCCTGAGCAAAGCAGGCTTTCCAGTGGGGCCACTCTGGACCCCTGATGAGCCCCTCTCTGGAACAGTCCTATCTTCAGTAAAGCCTGGTCTTCAGTGTGGTGGCTGGTCCCACTTAATTTGATACTATTCAATAAAGATCCCAATGATTCTCCTTGCCATGTTGGTGTTCTCCAGCAAAGCTTTCTGCTAAAACCACGAGTTCATCTTATAGTGATTTGCCTTAAGGTGCCGTCTCCAACAACACGTTATGTTTCCGGCCTGCAACTGACGGTATCGATACAGGCATCTCAGGAAACACCTTGAATTCCTGAGGAAACAGAGCTTCATTACTTCCTTGCCTCCTTCGTTATATTTACTGAGTACCTAATGGATAATAAGCATGATTCTGGGAGCAAGGGCCACAGAGATTAATGAGACAGGGCTCTACCCTCAAGCAAACAACACTTCAGTGGAGGGAGAAAGGCATATAAAACCAGTAAATGCAGAGGGTGTCCCAGCTGCTGGGGGAAAAGTCCATGGGGGTTGCAGTGGGGATGCAGAGGCTGGAAGGGACAATTCTGCCAGGTCTGGAGTGGGGAGTGGACAGGAAGTGCTTCATAAGCGGTCGGTTCTTAAGCTTCACCTGCGAAGAGGGGTGAACGGAATGTTGCCAGGTGGTCAGGGAAGAAGGAACTTTCTCAGCTATGCACTCATCAGCCACCATGGCTTTCCTCCACCCGGAGGAACCATGAATTACCCGTCAAAGCCCCAACGAGGTGGTTCTAAAATTAGGAGTGACCATCATTCAACCTTGTTTTCCTTGCTTTTCTTCGATGGTGTTTGGAAACATGTGAGCTAAAAAAGACACTCAGATAGTCAAAAGAAAAGAAATCCAAGCTAGGCAAGCGGGCAAGAATCAGAAACAGCCCGATAAGCATAAGGAGAGGAAATGAAGTTAGTATTTCCATGTTAGGTAAGGGAGTAAATATTCTTTAGGTCCTCGAATTGTCATGAATGAAAAAAGTTTTACATCTCCTTGTATTGGCTTATGTGGTTCTGAACCTCAGCCACAAAGGAGAATCACCTGGAGTTTTTTAAATGACCAAATGATACACCCCAAACAATTAACTCAGTATGTTTAGGGGCAAGACATGCATTTGTATTTTTAAAGCTCCCCAGATGCAGCCCAAGTTAGGAATCGGTGCTCACATGACACGGGGTCAGCAAGCTTTGTCTGTAAAGCAGCAGAGAGTAAATATTTGGGGCTTCGCAGGCCATAAAGTCTGTCGTAACCACTCAACTCTGCTATTATAGCTCGAAAGCGGCCATAGACAATAAATGAATGCCATGGCTGTGTGACCAAGAAAACTGGATTTATGGACACTGAAATGTGAATTTCATGTAGGTTTTAGGTGTCACAAAATACTTGTGTTTTCTTTTGTTTTTTCCCTACCATTGAGAAACGTAAAAACCACTCTTAGCTACTGGCCATACAAAAATAGGAGGCAGGTGGATTTGGCCCACCAGCCATGGTTGGCTGTTGGCTACCATAGGCAACCCGAGACACCAGAGCAAGGAGAACAAGATGAAAAGCTTCCACTGCGTCCTTGATGAAATGTCAACTTGAAAATAAAGCACATTCCCATGGGCTGAGCATTTTTATCTGCATCCTGAATTTTCTCTCTAAAAATTCAAGCTTAATACTATACAGACATTGCTAAAACTGTATCGCACTGCTCTTTAAAAACAAACAGGTAAGGTGGACAAGTTATACAAAAACAAGTTTTCAAATTATGGTTCTATAACTCTCTGCAGTATCCATTTTCAAACTGCCAATATAGCAACCTGCTTCACAATTTCATCAAATTGGCAGGAACAATTGGATGGGGTTGGAAAGCGATGACTTGCCAAATGTCGCTTGAGCCAGCAGGGGCTGGAAACAGCTTTGCTGACGAGGCTCCAGCTTGGTGAATGCACACATAGCTATAACCAACCTGTTCTCAACCAAGTAATTACCTTCTCTTGGGGAGAGAGAGCGGTATTAAAAAGTTGCAGAGGGCTTCCCTGGTGGCGCAGTGGTTGAGAGTCCGCCTACCGATGCAGGGGACGCGGGTTCGTGCCCCGGTCCGGGAAGATCCCACATGCCACGGAGCGGACACTGTAGTGGGAGAGGAAGAATGGGACAGAGAAAGGGAAAGGAAGAGAAAGAAGAGAGGGCTGCAAGGAAATAAATTCCTGCAAGATAAAAGAGAAGATGGATGTGGAGAGAAGACTCACAAAAATTCCATCTGGGAAAGTCTTCCAGGAGATGGAAAAGGAAATTAAAGCACTGGCAGGTGAACAAGGCTGGCTTTTAAAGGCTTAATAATAGGGATGTTTGGTAACCAATGAGGCTAATGCACAAGTGACATAAACCGGCAGGGGGTCTCGCAGGGGACCCGCAGCACACACTAACTGAAGGACATTTAATACGGGATAATGGCAGGAAGATAGGACTGCGGCTGAATCCACTTCCCTTCATTCACAAAGGATGAGCTGGCAGAATTTCATAGCTTGGTACTGTCATTTGAGAGAAGGGGCGGTATTGACTGCAAAAGTCTTTGTAATGTGGGAACC
>NW_020174154.1:293802-301951 GCF_003031525.2 Neophocaena asiaeorientalis asiaeorientalis
TCTCCCCAGGAGCTCTTTATTTATTATTTTTTTAATATTTATTTATTTATTTGGCTGCGCTGGGTCTTAGTTGCGGCACGGGGGATCTTGGTTGTGGCATGCTGGAATCTTTTAGTTGCGGCATGCAGGCTCTTAGCTGCGGCATGCGGGATCTAGTTCCCTGACCAGGGATCGAACCCGGGCCCCCTACATTGGGAGTGCAGAGTCTTAACCACTGGACCACCAGGGAAGTCCCCACCCCAGGAGCTCTTTAAAAGGCAGGTTTTGATTCAGTAAGGCTGGGATGGAGCCCGAGATTCTGCAGTTCTAGCAAACTTCCATTTGTGATGCTGCTGGTCCAAGGACCACACTTTGAGTAGCAAGGCTCTAGGCCTACACTGTCCAGCACAGTAGCCAGTAACCACAGGTAGCCGTTGAGCATTTGAAACGTGGCCGATCCGAGTTAAGGTGTGTTGTACATTCCAAAGACTTAGTAAAAAAGAATCTACAATGTATCATTAATAATTCTTACATTGATCACATTCTGAAATGACACTGTTTTGGATATACTGGGTTAAATAAAATATATTATTTATGGTTACTGAGCAGTTTGCATGGTTGATCCACAAGCGACGGGCGACGCCCCCTCTCTCCTCTTCCCCTTTCCTGCTCTCCTCCCTAGTCCTGCTCCCCCAGTTTTCACCAGGAAAATATAAAGAAATTTTAGGCACTTTAACAAAAGGTGCCCATGAGCTCATTGCCTCACACTAAACTCCCTCCTCATACAAGCATTTACTTCAGCAAAGCCCCTGGCTTGTCCATTGAACCAACACTGGCAAAAATAGGACACAGGAGCTGCGCTCCAGCTCATGGTCCAGAGGAGCAAAAAGAGAGGTAAATAAAGACATATACTACAATGTTCTTGGTGCTGTAATAGAATACATCCAAGGGGCACAGTAGAGACATGATCTAAGGTAGTTCCACTGGCCAGAACTTTCTTGTCTGCTGGATTAGCTATGTAACTTTAGGCAGTGACTTAACCAGACCAATCCGTGTCTAAGCTTCTGCATCTGTTTAATGGGAACAGTAATAGTGACCTACCTCAGAGTGTTGGTATGAAAGCTAAATGAGTATACACTTATAAAGCACTTAGGTCAGTGCTTGACACATAGTAAGCTCCCTATACATGTTAGCTAAATAAATAGACTTGATAGGCCATTGTCAACCTGCCAATGAATGTTTTTAGGCATAAATGTCTAAATATAATTATGATCTCATCCCGTCCCAATGACCTTATGAAATTCAGTACTAAAAATGCTGTAAACGATCCCAATGGATGGATAACTTGTAGTTGATTCACACACTTGAATACTACACAGCAACGAAAAAAGAAATAAATCACTTCTGCTCACAACACCACGGATGCACCATGGATGACCTAGCCGTAAGAACGACCTTGCAGACCTGACGTTGAGCAAAAGAAGCCAGACACACAAGGGTACATGTTGTGTGGTTCCATTTACATGAAGTTCAAAGATATGCAAAATTAATCTATGGTGAAAGGTTATCTTTACTTTGGGGGTGTCGGTAATGACGGGGGACATACGAAGTAGGCTTCTCGGTGCTGATAATTCACACCTTGACCTGGGTGGTGGTTACCTGGATGTGTTCACTTTGTTAAAATTCACTGAGCTGTACACCTGAAATTTTTACACTTTACATTATGCATATTATTCCACGATTTAAGCAAAAGAAAGAGAAGCTGACGAGGAGTTCTTTCTAAATCATTGCAGTTGGAAGATCCAGCCATGAACCTCTGGGTACAAAGATGTCAAAACCTACTTAACAAAGAGAGGTCAGTCTGAACACCTTGCTTCTATTCCGATTACTTTGATCTCTGAGCCAGAATTAAGCCCTTCCTAGAGTAGGAGAAATGGGTGAGTGAGATGAAAAGAGGATTAGAGAAAAGGAGGAAAATCAGAATGGAGCAGAGATGCTGAATAGCCCTAGGAGCTCCCAGAAGTGTGTGAAGAACAGTCTATGTAGCTCGGAGAGTAGAGCGTGTGGAGAGAAACAGTGGCCAAATGTTCTACTTCAGACCTTCTTGTGAAGCTGAGCTTTTTTCTTCCCTAAGATTTTCCTAAACACTCCCATATCTTAGAGCTCCACCTGCAGGGTTTCTTCAGTTCCCTGTGGGACTAGAAGGTTTTGCAAATTCTTTCCTCATTGCATTTTTAAGAAGCACTAGTAGTGCTACAAGAGGATGGGGCTGGCTACATCACATGCTCTTGTATTTAATAGTCAAATGGACAAACTTTAAGTAGAAGACCTTAGAGAATATCCAAAGGGCAGAGCGGAAGGACCCATAACTGAGAACAGTCTTGCTCGCAGCTGTGGGAAGATCATCTAACATCCAAGAGGGATATGTACAGAGAAAGGAGTGTTTGTGACTATTTTTACTTTGTTCCATAACCAATTTATTAATTTTAACTTATTTATTTATTTATTTAGGCTGCGCCGGTTCTTAGTTGCAGCACGCAGGATCTTTTAGTTGCGGCACGCATACGGGATCTAGTTCCCCAACCAGGGATGGAAGCCAGGCCCCCTGCATTGGTAGCACGGAGTTTCACCCACTGGACCACCAGGGAAGTCCCTAAAGATTACATTTTCTTAATATTACACAAAGAAAAAGTATTTTCTGAATTTCATGATAATTCAACCGAGCAATAACCTTTTATTATTTTAAGTATCCCCCCCCACCGGTTTGTGAATAACATGGTGAGGATGAAAGAATCTAAGATGAAAAGGTGAGAGGACTGGGTTCTCACTGTAGTCCAGCCACTGCCTAGGTGTGAGACTTTACGTATCTGTACCATATTTACTTTGATTATAAAATGAGGAGAAGGAAGGAAGAGCAGAGGGCTCTGGACTCTAATTCTAAGAAATCTACATCCCCTTACCTTCACCATTTCCAAATGCCAGCACCTTCCTTTCTTTGTCTGAGGGCTATCTGTAGCCACTGAAGTCAGAAGATTTGTCTGCCTGTGTGGCAGGACAGAAATGCCAGGGAATTAACACCATTTGGAAGGAGCCTCCGCCAGTAATACTGGGGAGTTGGTATATAAATACCCCAGCTCTCTTACCCTCAGGTAGAAGAACCCTAAACTGTGTTTTACGCTATCTCCTCAGAATTTCCCAGAGACATCAAGTAAACACAGGATTTAGACCTACGTCAGGCGTGATGGAATATGGATGCTTTCTGGGAATTCACAATCAGATCCAAGAGTATCACTTTCAGAATGTTCTAGTAGACTGAGTTTACTTTTAGTTGTCTTTGATGAAACAATCACTATTGTACTCTCTTTCTTAACAGAAATGTGTTTTTTCGAAGACTCACTTCTAATTGGTTCATTAAGCAAAGAATTATTTTGCCCAATTCCTTTGCTTTTCTGCTTTACAGGTGAGTCAGAGCAGGAAGCCAGGTCCTTCCCAGGTTGTTTCTTAGCAGAGTAGTTTTTGGTATATTATGCTCTGGTCATTTTCTCTGAAGAAGACCTGCTATTTCTAGGTAATTCCTCTTCTTTTCTTTGACTTCCAGTTCCAGAAGTGACGTCTGCTGAAGGAGAACACGTTCTAGCAATGAAATCTTCCAAAGACTCCTGCCGCTGCTCTGTGACTGCGACCCCCAGGTTGTCTTTGGAAGTTTCTAAGGCCTCCTGAGTAGAGACTGGGACGTGGAAGGAGTTGACAGGCAAAGGAATCCCAGCATCACCTGTAATTTTCTGAAACTTCATTAGTGTTCCTTCACTGTAAGCTGACTGCATACAAATAGAAACTTGGAGATTTTGCGATGGTCCTGGGGCGCTCTACTCACTGCTTTCCCTTCCCGGTATCACTTTCCCATTCTCCCACCAGTGTTTCCTTCCTCACCCAAAGAAACTGCTTATACCAGAATCCTTGATCTTGACATCATCTTCTGGGTGAATTTAAACTAAGACAAAACCCCACAAACCGAACACTGTGGTGATAGGGTTCTTGAAGGCTGCAGGAAAATGGTTCTCTCCACAGACAGGAATTTTAAGGAGTTTAGCAGATAATGTGAACAGAGGAAGGATCGTTGTCATTCAGGTACAAAGCTGTGGACAAGACCACTTAACCAACCGCTCTTCTCCTCCTACTGGAATGGTAGTCCCTTTAGGCATTTTAACCGCTAAAAATGTGCAAGAATTAGTAGAAGGTTGAAAAACGTGCACCCTCTGGCTGAACCTAGCCTGGTGTTCAGGAGACACGTGAAATTTGATGTATACTCCATTAAAGAAAGTAATGAAATGGCCATTTTTCAAAGATTCAAATTAAGCCACTGGTTAAGAGCTCATCGTTCCAATTTGACGGCAGAGACTTTCAAATCTGCCATTCCAAATAGTTTTCACTATCAGCTATATTCTACATCTTCTCAAGGAATGAGTATGAGGCTTTTTTTTAATCTAGAGGAAAAAAATAGTAATTGGCTACCTTTGATCTCAAAGAAGGCTTTCCCTTCACTTCCATTCCTCTCCTCCTGTCTCCGTGCAGAAGTGTTTTTACCTAGGGACTGTGTAGCAGACACTGCTGAGAGATACAGTGTTTATTCCCACCCCTTCTCCCTTCTCCATCACAGCCCATAGCGGCTTGGAGAAGTCAGACTCATGTTTCCAGTTTCCCTTATACGAAAGTGGCCATGTTACCTAATTCTGACCAGTGAGACGAATGGGAAAGTGTGCCAGGAGGTTTTGCAAAAGGAGAGGAGAGAAGTATGTGAGGAGACCCCCTCCACTGCCCATCCCTTCCTATACAGATGTGGTGGTTGGAGACATAGTAACCACCTGTGACCAGGAGGAGAGACACTGCCAGAACACTGAAGATGGGCGAAAGGGAAACTGGAAAGAGTCTGAGTCACTGGGATGCAACCGAGCTGCCAAATCAACTCTGAGACCACCTACTTCCTTGTTAAATAAACACTAAATACTCCTCCGGTTTAGTCCACTATTCAAGAGATTTTTCTTGCTGCCAAAAGTATTCCCAATCGACACAGATTTGTAAAGTAATTTTTTAAAACTGAAGTGTAATACACACAGAAATATGCACAAATCGTAAGTATACAACTTGAAGAATTTTCACAGAATGGTTTTTGTTTTGAAATCTCCATTACCCAAATACTTTAGAAACAGTCACAGTGGTTAAAAGCACAGACTCTGGAGTCAGATTGCTGGGTTTGAAACCCAGATCCACCACTTACTAACTCAATGACCTTGGGCAAATTATTTAACGTCTCTGTCCCTTGGTTTTCTCAATTATAATATGGAAATGACAATACTATCTATGTCGTAGGGTTTTTGCAAGGATTAAACACATTAATTTTTAAAATATAGGTGTCTGCCACATATAATAGTATGTGCTAATAAGTATTTGTTAGATATAAATAATGTTAACCAGGGTATAACTCAGGAGGACGGGAGAGCAGGAAAGATCTGGGAGAGGGAATAGATGTTTGAGGGCTGTCCCGCACCTCTGTCCTGAGATGATCTTGGAAGCTAAAATGCCTAATGAACTAGTAAATGCTAAAAATATTGTCCAGCCTAGAGCTGTATAATGGAGCTACAGACCTCTAGAGGTTGGGTGGGGCTTTAAAATCTCCTGTCTGGCAGTTATTAACTGGGATCCAATGATGCGCTTCTGGAAATCCACCATCCCTGATGTGGCCTTTGTACGAAGCGAGCATAAATAGGCATATGTGTGTTTTACTGGGGAGAGGATCGAGAGTTTTCATCAGGCTCTCAGAGGGACCCATGATACACGAAAGGTTAAAACTACTTACTAGTTCATCTCCCTGACATCATAGTTATGGCCCAGAAAGAGGCCATCTAACACTTCAACTGAATTGTCACATTTAACTTTATTTACATCTCCCTAGAAGAAAAATGAGGTCAAAGAAAATGTTATTCTACTCCAAAATCCTAGAATATTCCAATGGAAGGGACTTAGTACCTCTTTAAATAGCATACTGCTGCATTTACAGGTGAGGAATCCAAGTTCTATCGAAGTTACTATGACCTGCTCGGTATCCTAGAGAGAGCCAGAGCCGTGGTGGACCAGTTGTCCTGGTCAGCATCGAACTTTCCCCCACAATGACACTTCGGTGGCAAAAAATCCCACCAGCTCATTTCACGGGCTGGCCCTGCTCACAACTGTTAAATGCTCCGTACGGAAGCCCTTTAAGTGAGGTTGCCAAGGGCAGCCAGGACCAAGGGGCTTCAAACATTCTATTCCTTTCACTGCCGTAAGCTTTAGAGTGATTTTAATTAGCCATACATCTCATGTGTATCAGAGGGTAAAAATGGGGAAATAAAGCAAAGGCTTTTCTACCAACCCAATTTACCATCTTCATGGGAAGCTGTCTCACCATTTTCTTTTCGTCTCTCCCTGTCCTTTGATAAGTCTTTAAGAACTTTCTGAGTGCTGTGTGTGTGTCAACTATGAGTACAAGAGGCGCAGAAATAGCAAACGCAAATACATGAAGTAGTTATATATAATCTGTATAAACGAAACAGTTTCTAAACACAGATTGCTCTTTCCAGGGTGCAGGTGGGGGATGGGAGGCAGTGAGCGATACTGATGCTAAACACGAGTTAATAGAGTGACCCATGAGGATGAGATTGGGTCTGGTTTTAGGTTCTGATTAAACAAGGTTTTTTTGTTTTCATGTCAGTTTAAAGGCAAACTTGAATGCCCTGGCTCACAGCTCTAACTCTTGCCTGCTGCTGGAAGGACTTTCTCATTTCTACTAGGTTTTTGATTAATGTCCTACCTGAACTGCCGGTAGGTCTGGATCACTTTATTTCTGTAGGAATGAAGGGGGGCACAAGAAGAAAAGGAAAATAGGCTTGTACAGTTGAGGCCAGGTTACCTGGCTGCAATTTAAGACGCAAAGGTCACTGAGACTTCCGGTAAAACGTAATACGGCAAAAAAAAATGACTGACATGCACATTTTTATTACCGGAGGAGGAAGATTTCAAATGTGGTTTCTGACTATATGACATAAAGAAAAATAACAGAACTAATTATGGTCTTTATTCCATCCTTATTTTTACTTTTCGGTTGTATCATTTTTCTCCCTAAAGCCTCATCCCACCCTTACCCCTCTTCTTCCTAAAAGGACAGAACACATAGCTTTCTTACGCAGCCCCAGGCTACCAGCTACGCCTCTGCTTAATAAAACGCTGGGCCAGTGCAAAGCTGGAGAACTCAGCCCAAATGATGAACAGCCAAGGGTCCGCTCTCAGCGAGGCCCTGACCGATTTCTCTTCACGGCACAGAAAGCTGAGTGGGTGACCTTTCACAACACGACTGAATTGAAAGTGGGTCTCTCTCAAGCAGGCAGGCCAGGGGAAGGGACACTTAGTGCTAAGAAATTAACTGCCTTCTCGCAGCTTCCTGGCCCCGTAGGGAAGACTGCTGATTCTCCCCACTGTCTCTCACCGAGCGCTCCATCTACCTGCCCTTTTTCAACGTGTGGGCTGGGCCAGTCCATTTCCAGTGGATTTTGATAAATCAGAATGGGTGGGAGGAGAGGGAAAGGGAGGGAACAGGGAGGGAATCAGATGAAGAAAAGTGTACTTAAATTTTTCTCTAGGAAAAAGAATCATATATTTTGGAAATCCCTTAAAGAGCAGTAGAGGTAGTTAGATCCAGGCTACTATCATTTCCCCTCCTCTAAGTTGGCCAGGGAGGCTATTTCCACAAAAATATTTGCCTTAATTCACAGCAGTTTTTATAGAGGTAGAGGATATTAAAGGTAGTCAAAACTCCAAATATGTTAATTAACTTAATCACTGAAACTGATTCCAACTACAGCCAAGCACTATTCCTAGGGGGTCTCCTGGCTTCCTCAAAATGAAGGACAGTTTGGGAGCTGGCACTGCCGGGGACAGAGGAAGCAACTGGTGACTGAGACCCGGGAGCATAACAGCATCCGGCTGTCACATCTTCCAGAAAGTCTTGGCGAGCTCTGCTGATTTTCCCCTCTGGCTATGCTTGTTTCTTGCAGCCCAAATATCCATAAGCAGCTTTTAAAAATGCCCAAGGGGGGGGGGGGGGTCCCCTGGTGGCACAGGGGTTAAAAATCCGCCTGCC
>NW_020174154.1:302041-306166 GCF_003031525.2 Neophocaena asiaeorientalis asiaeorientalis
GGGATAGGGAGGGTGGGAGGGAGATGCAAGAGGGAGGGGATGTGGGGATATATGTATACGTATAGCTGATTCACTCTGTGATACAGCAGAAACTAACACACCATTATAAAGCAATTATACTCCAATAAAGATGTTAAAAAAATTTAAAAATTTAAAAAAATACCCAAGTGCAGACGTAGAGAACAAACGTATGGATGCCAAGGGAGAAAGGGGGGTGGTAGGATGAACTGGAAGATGGAGATTGACATATATACACTACTGATACTATGTTACATTAGTTGTTACATGTTACTATGTTACATTGATACTATTGATACATTAGTTACCTATGATAAAATAGGTAACTAATGAGAACCTACTGTGTAGCACAGGGAACTCTACTCAATGCTCTGTGGTGACCTAAAAGGGAAGGAAACCCAGAAAAGAGGGGATATATGTATACGTATAGCTGATTCACTTTGCTGTACAGTAGAAACTAACACAACATTGTAAAGCAACTGTACTTCAATAAAATTTTTTTTAAATTATATTCAAGAACAAACAAACAGAAAAAGATATCAGATTTGTGGTTACTAGGGTTGGGGGGTTAAGGGGAGGGGGAATTGGATGAAGGTAGTCAAAAGGTACAAACTTACAGTTATAAGATAAATAAGTACTATAATGTAATAAGTAAGTGCCGTATGCAATGTATAGCATGATAAACATGAAAGTTATTAGAGGAAATCTTAAGGCTTCTCACCACAAGGAAGAATCTTTTTCTATTTATTTAATTTTGTATCTATATGGGATGATGTATGTTCATTAAACTTACTGTGAAAATCATTCCATGATATATGTAAGTCAAATCATTATGCTGTACACCTTAAACTTCTACATTGCTCTATGTCAATTATAAATAAACTGGATTAAAAAAAGAAATGATCATCTTTCTGGGTATCATAAAAAAATGAAAAAATAAAAATACCCAAGTGCAGGAGGAAATCCACTCTCTGAAGCTCTCAGGAGCCTCCTTGCATCTCCCTTAAATATCGTTCCCATCTGACCACTCTGAGTCCACAACTCTTCAATCCAAAGACTATTGATTGGGCGCCTCACCAAAGGGCCATTTTTCTCTCCCAGCCTCTGTTTCCAGACCCCTGAAATGAGGTTTCAGGGATCTCGAGCCTGCTTCCTCTCTGCCTGTCGCCAGCAGACCTGACCCACCGCAGAAGGTTTCCAGAGCCCATTAGTGTGGCATCGGGTGGACAGGCAGAAGGTGCAAATGCAAGTTCAAAAGATCTGGGGCCAGGAGATAAATGTCCCCAGCGTTAGTGCGGCAAGTGTGTTCTGGCCTCTGCGGAGGTCAGCTCCTTTGGGAAGCTTCTTGTCAGGCATGGAACAAAGGATTTCATTCCCCTATGTCTCAACAATCATACAGGTTTAAGTTGTAACCAAAACATGACCTCTAATCATGACCACTAGACCCCCCCACCCCACTTCTAGAGCACCAAAAGGCAAAGTGGGTACAAAAGACATTTTTCTTTCTATTTTTAACACAGTATATATTAGCAATAAATTAACATTCCCCTTCCAGCCCCTTTTAAGCACCGGCAGGGGCCAATTCTTTTTACTACATTGTGTTCCAAAGATCTGCCAATGGATCATGCTGTCGCAGAAAGCAACAGAGTAAAAGAGCCCTTGCAGCCAGTGTTCTTAGAGCTCCGTGCAGCACATCTTCTGGAAGCTACTTTATGGTGGGGAAACCAGAAGGCAGTGGTCATGATGCCTGGTGTGATCCTAGGGTGATAGCGAATGGTTTCGATGTTCCCCCTTGTTTGGGAAAGAGGGAGGAGGGATGGTGATTTTCATGGGAAAACTGTTACCTTTGTCTCAATTTTTCAGTATTCAGAAGGAGAGCAGGGCTTCCCTGGTGGCGCAATGGTTAAGAATCCTCCTGCCAATGCAGGGGACATGGGTTCAAGCCCTGGTCCGGGAAGATCCCACATGCAGTGGAGCTACTAAGCCCGTGCGCCACAACTACTGAGCCTGCGCTCTAGAGCCCGCGAGCCACAACTACTGAGCACGCGTGCCTAGAGCCCGAGCTCCGCAACAAGAGAAGCCACCGCAAGGAGAAGCCAGCGCACCACAACGAAGAGTAGCCCCCGCTCGCCGCAACTGGAGAAGGCGCATACACAGCAACGAAGACCCAACGCAGCCAAAAATAAATAAATAAAATAAATACATTTAGAAGGAGAGCAAAAGAAGAGATATGACTGAGACTGCTCAGGAAAAACCTGAATTAACTCTTGATGTGCCACATCTTTTGGTGGAGATTGTACTCCATGATCTACTAAGCAGCAATCATTTTCTGGGTCTCACATCCATTGTGGATACTCATAATCAAAATTAAAACTTTCCTATCTTTCTCTCATAGGTCCAAGCACCCCGGCCATTTCTTACAAAACCATTTATTTACATGTTAGCATCTACTTAGGCTGTTGTTGGTAGAGATAGAAGTGTTCTCCCCAAATATTTGCATTTTAAACCACTAGAGTAGTGGGAAATTGATGAGATTTCAAAATCAGATGTCTTGAGAATTTCCTGAACAGGCAGAATAATTCCATGTTAGCAACCAAGAGTACCCCAAGGGTTCAAGATCTGTCCAGACCATTTTAATTCCAATTCAGTTAATTGTCTGGACAGATCTTGAACCCCTAGAAGAGACTTCATCCTTACATGGACTTAATCTGCCTTTTTAGGGAATGCTCAAAGACATCTGGTATCGAAAACTCACCCACTTCGCATTATGCTAACGTTTAAACACATGCATTACGGAGTTAGACCTCTGGATTTGAAGTGCAAGTCTGTCGATCACTACTTTGAGCAAGTGACCTAACCTTTCTACTCCTCAGTCTCCTCATTTGTAAAGTGGGGATATTAATAGTAACTACCTGATAGTGTTGCCATGAAAATTAAGCAAATTAATATTTATGAGGTGAGTCATAGTGTTGCCACATAAAAGTGCCACATATGAGTTTGCAAGACAAATAAACAGATATCCCAGTTTGTATGGTATCTCAGAACGTGTTTTTCACCAACTACTCGAATTGCTAAATTTCGAGACGATCACTACCAAAGAGGCTTCTGTCCCTTCCCCAGGGACTTGCTGTGCCATCTCAGATCACAGCCTCAGGGAGGTGAACCCCACATGAGCAACAGTGTACTTGTTATAGTGGTCCCTGTGCCCCAAATCTGTGGAAAATTCCAGGTACTCTTGGTGAAAATAACCAAGAAGGAGGCTGTACAGAAGCCAACTCTACTCCACAAGGAAATTCCCGACTGTTGGACTTTGGGCTTGTATCACTTTCTTTGCTAGACTGTGGGACTAACAACGACCTTGATCTTTTTAAATAAGGGGCAGCCATCCCAGATGGAGTTTCGGTTCCACGTTAGCTGTTCCAAGGAAAAACCCATGGGAGACAGCGAACCGAAGCATGTAGGATTTCTGAAAGGCAGAACAGAAAACACTGAGGAGAAATATATTGCTGCCTCCCCAAAGGTACTGGAACACATAAAGGGTTCGTTTGGCCTGGGGGCATGTCCCCTTCTTTTCTTTGTGGAAAAGCAGGAAGGTGCTAACTGGAAGGAAACTTCCAGGAAGTCAAACAAGATCACATTTTTATCTCCAAATCTACCAAGAGAATTGTAGCTCCCAATTCCCACTGTCTCCCTCCCCTGCCCTGGTTAGGTGATCTTTTAGTCTATGGTGGGGAGAAGTTTTCCCTTTTATTAATAATATTTTTTGAATAAAAAAATGAATACACATGATCCAACTTTTTTAAGGTATAAAAGATGATACAATGAACATTCCTTCCACCTCGGTCCCCCAGCCACCCGGTTTCCCTCACTGTAGGTAGGTAATTACCATGACCGATTTCTTATGTTTCCTTTCAGAGATATTTTCTTTATATACAGGCAAGTATACATGCACATATATTTGTATATGCTTCCCCTCTAAAACATTTTTTTCCTTTCTTCTTTTTTTTTTTTTTTTTTTGGTACGCGGGCCTCTCCCCGTGCGGAGCAACAGGCTCCGGACGCGCAGGCTCAGCGGCCATGGCTCACGGGCCCAGCCGCTCCGCCGCC
>NW_020174154.1:306192-310797 GCF_003031525.2 Neophocaena asiaeorientalis asiaeorientalis
CCATTCCACTTTTCTTTTTCCACACTTCACAATATATCTTGGAGAGCTTTTCACATTCATGCTTGAGGTTCTTAATTCCTTTTTCGTGGCTGTATAGTATTCCACCGTACAGATGTATTATAATTTATGTTCCCTTTGGAGGATTCTTTACATTGTTTCAAATATTTTGCTAGTACCAAGAGTGTTGCAGAGAACAACCTTGTTCACATGCCACTTTGCACAAATGTGGAAGAGTGAATTTGTAGGAAATTTTCCTAGAGGGGAAATTGTTGGTTCAAAGGGTTCTAATTTTGATAGATTTTGCCAACTTGCCCTTTATAAGAGTTGTACCAGTGTTATGCTTCCACAGTCTATGAGAGTGTCTACTTCTGATGGGGAGCATTTGACCACAGAAACTACACATTCAAGGTATCCAAGATTCTGCCCTCTACTAAGAAATGCAATTCAATGAACCCCGTTTTCAGATCTTTGTTGCGAAGGGCAGGTGACAGTCAGAGAGACTACTCATCACAGACCATCCACTTGCATCTTAACAAGAGTGCTGGAGACCAGTGGTGCCTGACAGGGTGGTGGGTGGAAAATGCCTTCTACTGGTGTCTTCTTTCCAATCAGGCAGAAGAAGAGGTGTACAAACTGGATGGTTCTGTGGGACTCCACGACTGATCCTTGAAAAGATTTTCCTAGCAGCCGGAGGGCAAGTCAAGCCTTCCTTTTGCACATTCAGATCCAAAGCATCCAGCATTCAATGGGGCCAACACAGAAAGTTCTTGCTTGCAACCAGGCATCCATTACCTCATTTGAAGTGGGTCTACCAGACTACTTCTTCAGCAGTCATCTCAAACAATTTTGGAACAGAGATTCTTCCCATCGCAAGGAACCATCACAAGGAATACATGTTCCATGTATTGCAATGATGTGACTTTCATCTCTCTGAGACAGATGGCTAAGAGCAAAGACTCCAAAGCCAGACTACCTTGGTTTGAATCTTGCTGGTTGTGTGACCTTGGGCAAGTTGCTTCACCTCTCTGTATAGATTCCAAATAAAATACAGGACACTAAGTTAAATTTGAATTTCAGATAAACAACGAATAACTTTTTAGTATAAATATGTTCCAAATGTTGCGTGGGGCATATTAAATAAACAACTGAAAATATTTGCTGTTTACCTGAAATTCAAATTTAACTGGGCATCCTATATTATTTGCTGAATTTGGCAACCCTACTGTGTTCCTCTGTCTCTTCATCTATACCCACCTCACAGGGCTGTTACAAGGATTAAATGGTATGGTATATTTGTAAAGTATATAGAACTGTTCCTGAACGTCATAGTGCTACATAAGATTTTCTTAAAATAAAGAAATGCAGTTTTGATTCAACATGCACAAGGACTCTATTATTTCCATCTTTTTCCCAAGATGAGGGGGAAAATTATTAAATATGTGGTGAGTGTTGAGGAGACTGGGTTAAAAAGGAATTTGACCAAGTGTGTTCTGGAACAGGTGGAAGATCTGGAGTTTACTGATTGTTTGGTTCAAGAACAGAGGCCTTGCTGTTCTGTTTGAACTGGGACAAGACTGATAGAATGCTCTGTGGGCAGCAGGCTGAGCTGGGGGTTGGGCAAAAGAGCAAGGGAGAGGTGTAGAGGGGCCCATGGCGGATGGTGTTAGGGGAGCGGCCCATTTCACACAGGTGGCATCAGGCAGGTCAGCACACCGGGAGGCAGGGGCCAACCCTGCTCTGGCTGCAGGAGCCACAGATGAGCAACAGTGGCAGGAATGGGACCTCCCAGGACCACGCCCTTGGCTGTGAGGAAGGGAGAGGGAGAGGAAGGGCATTTGCAGAGAGAGAAGTCAGAGGCAGATGGGGTGTCTGAAGAGGAAAACCCCCAGCCTCAGGGAGCCTTATTCAGACTTTCTGAGTTCTGCTCTTTTCAGGCAGGGCTCAGAATATGGCTCAGCTTCCTCTCACAGGGAGGGATTATCGACAACGTTATCTACATGGGCCACTAAGGAGGCCTCAGGTGGGAGAGGGCTGAGGAGACCCCAAAGTCCCATAGGCCAGGGCTTCTGTTCTGGGTCCACAGATCCCCAAAGGGTCTGTGAACTTAGATGGGAAAAAAATTATACCTTTGTCTTTACTCACCTCTAGATGAAACTGAGCGTGTCCTTCAGTTAGGAATATAGACGACACATCTCAGTAGTATTAACCACACCAGTGACTGTCACCAACAGCAATCACAGATATTTTCATATCACATTACTGTTGTTTCAGATATCCTAAAATATCATTTCTTACACTCATTATCACTTAGAAATTACCATGGTTATTGCTGCTAGAACTTCTTATTGAAAGCATTAACAAATGCACAGAAATAATATTATACCAAAATTTTGTTTTTTTAATATTTTGGTAACTATATTCAAGATAACTGGTTTCCGTTTTAAGTCTTTGCATTGTGTTTAATGCATTTAATAACACTTTCGTGAGAAGGGATCTACAGTCTTCCCCAGGTCTCCAAAGAGTTCCATATCTCAAAATGAGGACAGGAACCGACAACTTAGGCCAACGCTTGTCAGTCTTGTGGAGAGTGGTCTGAAATTTAAGGAGGCCTCAAATTGATTTCCAGGAGTGTGGGGAGTCTTTGGTATGGCTTTTCTTTTGTTTGTTTAGCCTACAATCACAAGAGCGTCTGCCTTTTGAGCACACCTAAGGAGAAAATATCTGTGTGATGGGTTTGAGGGCTACAGCTGTGTTAATTTGACAGAAATGTCTACATTGTGCATATTGGTCCCCCTCTGCCCCCCCGTCCAGAGAATGAATGAGGGAGATCATTTTATTTTGCAGCTTACTTAAAAGTAAGTTATACCATTATCCAGGAAGCCCCCTTTCACCTCTAATCACGGAAGGAAAAGGAACCTCCCTCTCTCTTCCTCTATGTGCCAAACTCCATCATGTCAGCTGGTTTAGATGCAAGGGAGACAGATAATTGAAGGCCCCCAGGGTAAAAATTGGGCTCAAGATCAGAGTAAGTAAGAGAAAAGGATTGTCAGGGCTGCTGAAACAGAGAGAGGACTCTGACCGAGAAGCCTTCTTCAGCGACCCTTGTAACACTGGGGAGCTCCCACCCTCTCACCTCCACAAGCCTCCTTCCCTAGGTGGGGTGAGCTCTGCAGAAGAAGAGCTCTTAATCTGGCTTCTGATCAGATGTCCACGCCACATATAAACTGTATTAAATCACAAAGGACACAGTTAGAATACCATTACAGGTCCAATTACACCTCTAGGAGTTGGGAAATTTGGAGTTAAGACTCCCAAACTAGGAGTCTGTCCCTGACACCCTTACATTTGTGGCTGGGGCAAGAATTTCAACAAGGATGCAGCTTGTGACCTGACATCTAGGCCTGGACCAGCGGGCTGTTTCCTCCCGCTCACTTGTGTCCTAGATGCCGTCTACGCTGAGACACTGAGTATGTGTTAAGGGTGGAGTATCTTTATTGGAAAAAAAAAATCTCCCTTTCTTCAGTGGTGTCATAGGTTGAACTGTTTCCCTCCAAAAAGATGTGTTGAAGTCTAACCCCCAGGACTTCAGAATGTGACCTTTGTTGGGAATAGGGTGGTTGCAGATATAATTAGTGACGATAAGATGAGGTCATATATAAGTGTCCTTATAAGAAGAGGAAAATCTGGACATAGACAGAGGGAAGAAGGCCATATAAAGATGGAGGCGGAAGTTGCAGTTACGTTGCCACAAGCCAAAGAACACATGGGGCTTCCAGAAGCTGAAAAAGGCAAGGAAGAATCTTCTGAGCTACCAGCTTGTTACAGCAGCCCCAGCAAATGAACACAATTGGCTTTAACCTTTTCCTTGGCTTACTTGCCTCCCACCTCCATTTCCAATGACCCCCCCCAAACCATCAGAGGCGAGGGGCCGAAGGAGAAGAATCCCAGAGGGCAAGCTTGACCTACAAGCATCGAGCAGCATGCAAGGGGAGAATAAAGTGTCCCCCTTCCTGATGCCAATGTCACCAAAGCAAGACCAGTCTGTTTCCCCGGTAAAAATCCCCAGAGGCTGAAGTAATGTCCCTGTCAGTCACACTGACTGTACAATCAGAACCAGGGTCCCATCCAGCCCATCTTCTCTTCTGTCCTCCATGGGCCCGCCTAAGCCCGCCCAACATTTTAAAGGAGGACTGAATCCTGTAGGGCTTAGCAGCCCAGCCTTGAGCCTGAGGCCAGAAGCTGGAGTGGGGGGAGGGAAACCAGGAGGCTGGAAGTTGGCGCCCAGGGCTCCTGTTTTCTTTCACACTGGCTTCAGGGCCACTGTAGTGTAGAGGAGAGATTAAAACAAAGATTGCTGCACTTGGGGGATTAAATACTACAAAAATTTTAAACAACCCAACTGGACCTCATAATAGTGTGGCAAAGGCTGTAAATGTAAAGTTGGGAGTCTTGGCTCTATTGAAAGGCTCTCTCTGAATAACAATTTATTTTAATTTGAGATTTCTCATACAGTCCATATGGCAGGTCTTCATGGGAAAGCAACTGTCTCACAGTTGACGGGGACATCTGAAGTATGCTTTTTTGGCATTCGGGGAAAGTTTTTTT
>NW_020174154.1:310841-316810 GCF_003031525.2 Neophocaena asiaeorientalis asiaeorientalis
ATATCAGTGGCTTGGTTGAGGATAGTTTGAAAACATTTCCTTAATGTTTCCAGCTTTTTTACTCCTGGAAATTTATCATCTACCCTTGGAAGTTACAAACTGAAATCCATTTCTCAACCAAACCGCCACTCTTTTAGGCAGCACCAGTTTGTAATTGTGGAGATCTGTGGGCATTTGTTTGAAAATGGAAAATCCTATTTGCATGACATTTTTTTTTTCAACAACAACCCAGAAAGCATGTGGACAATGTTATGACTTGAAGTAGGACTGCCTTGCCAAGTACCCCAGGCTCACGTTGTGGAGTGACTCCTAGAAAAATCTACAATCTATCTCTGGGAAAGAGGCAAGATTTCCAGCCAGCTCTGGGTAGGACCCTGGTACTCCCACAGATATGGTGACAGTCTTTACTCTTACAGAGACTTCCAAGCACATGCTAGGTCCAGGGGATGCGATGTGGAAAAGGGAGCTCTTTTCAACTTTCTCTTCTGAGGCATCTCACCAGCTGCTCCTCTGAGGGAGAGAAAGAAGATTTGGCAGAAGCTCAATTTTGCCCACATTCACAGCCCTACAGGGAGAAGGCGAAATAGGTGCGGTCTCATGAGTCACTAAACATACTGATAAAACAAAGATCACAACTCTTTACAGAAGCCGCACTATTCAAATGTCACATCCTCAGCGACCTCTTCTGAAGCATCAAAAATAGCACCCCTGCTTGTGGAGAAAAGGGAACCCTTGCGCACGGCTGGTGGGAATGTAAATTGGTGCAGCCTACTGCATACTGTGGAAAACAGTATGGACGTTTCTCAAAACAACTAAAAAGAGAACTGCCATATGACCCAGCAATTCCACCCCTGGGTATATATTCTAAAGAAACAAAAACACGAATTCGAAAAGGTACATGCATCCCAACGTTCACAGCAGTATTATTTACAATTGCCAAGATATGGAAGCAACCTAAGCATCTATGGACAGAGGAATGGATAAAGAAGATGTGGTACATATACGCAATGGAATACTACCCAGCCATAAAAAGAATGAAATAATGCCATCTGCAGCAACATGGATGGACGTGGAGGGCATTATGCTAAGTGACATAAGTCAGAGAAAGACGAATACTGTATGATATCACTTATGTGTGGAATCTAAAACATAAAACAAACTAGTGAATAAAACAAAAAACAAACATACTCACAGGCACAGAGAACAAACTAGCGGTTACCAGTGCGGGGAGGGAAGTGGGGAGGGGCAAGATAGGGGCAGGGGATTAAGGGGTACAAACGACTATGCATAAATAAAATACCATGATATGCTGTATAACACAGGGAATATAGCTAATATTTTATGATAACTACAAATGGAGTATAACCTTTAAAAACTGTGACTCACTATGTTGTACACCTGAAACTTATATAATATTATACATCAACTGTACCTCAATTTAAAAAAAAGAAAATACCATCCCTGTCATCCTCAGCCTCTTCAACATGCTTTATCTTCTTTATAGTACTATACGCATCTCTTCCCAACTCCCTGCTCGGTGACCTCACATTTGTAGTTTAAAATCATCTGTGGTCAGAGTATTTATACCATGGAAATTGGCAAATGCTATAAATCTAGGCTCTCCCCACCCCTAAAGTCAGCAGTTAACTCCTTATTAGTATAGCACTGATTATCACTATCTGGATTTACATCATATATGTGGCTTTTACATTGTATTAGCTGTATGTATGTGTGTATGTATACAGCATGCATAGATAATACATTATATTACATCATTAGTTTATTAATGATCTTCCCCTCCCTCCAGCAGAATGTATATCAGTCCTCAGACACTCCGTTTTCTTCACTGCTGGTTACCATGCCTACAACAGTACCCATACCTCGAAGATGCTCCATAAGTATTTGTTGAATGGATGAATGGTGAATGAAATCTTTAGATTCATTTATCTATCTGTTTTATCTACCTGTTCTATCATTAAATCCTCTGTGGGCTTCAAAATCCCCTTCCATTTTGCCTCCACCTTCTTCCCCATGCCTTCTCGCTTTTTACCACCATCTTTGTCCTTACACCAACTAGAAAAATCTGCTGATCTGTTGACTTTTTTTTCAAATTAATTAATTTATGGCTGTGTTGGGTCTTTGTTGCTGCTCACGGACTTTCTCTAGTTGCGCAGAGTGGGGGCTACTCTTCGTTGCGGTGCACGGGCTTCTCATCGCAGTGGCTTCTCTTGTTGTGGAGCACGGGCTCTAGGTGCGCAGGCTTCAGTAGTTGTGGCATGCAAGCTCAGTAGTTGTGGCACGTGGGCTCAGTAGTTGTGGCATGCGGGCTCTAGAGCGCAGGCTCAGTAGTTGTGGCACATGGGCTTAGTTGCTCTGCGGCATGCGGGATCTTCCCGGGCCAGGGATGGAACCCATGTCCCCTGCACTGGCAGGTGGATTCTTAACCACTGCACCACCAGGTAAGTCCCTGCTGACTTTCTTTACTAGTGATTCCTGATATTTGTTTAAGTAGCTCCTCTGGGCACCTGAGACATTCTTCTGAACTTTCCCCTGTCACATCTCCCCCAGAAAAGCATTTCCTATATGTTTAGCCAAGTTTAGGTGCTTATAAGGCACCCAGAACAAGTACATTCATAAAACACTCTGCCTTCTCACGAGACACTTATAACCTAGTTGAGCAGCTAAGACTAATCTTGGCTTGGAAAATTATGAGCAAGTAAGATAATTATTCAACTCACTGCGAAATTGGGGAGTAGAAACCATAAAATCTCACAGCCAAAAGGGTTGGTGGAGACCAGGAAAACATCAAAGAGAAGCAGTGGGCCTTGATCTGGCCCTGACTAATAAGTAGGGTTTAACTAGTTCAGGATTTCTTACCTCAGCACTGCTGACATTTTGGGCAGATACTTCTCTATTGTGTGGCTGTCCTCTGTATTGTAGGATGTTCAGCAGAATCCCTGGCCTCTACGAACTAGATGCCAGTAGGAACCTCCCCCCCCCCAGTTATCACTACCAAAAATGTCCCCAGGCATTGCCAAATGTCCCCTGGGGGTCAAAATCACTCCCCACCCCCAGGTGTGAACTGCTGACTTAGATGGAAGAGAAGAGGACATTATAACTTGGAGTGATGAAAAAGGACTTTGCTCACCTGACTCAGAATTCTAACTTGACCTACCACTGTACCCAGTCACAAACCTGACTTCTTTTGACATGTCAATCCACTTCGCATGCATGCTTTACACGTTTTATTGAACCTATACCCTGCATTAAATTTGGATTGGACTATTGATGTGGTTTCCAAATGCTTTAGTCGTGGAACCCTTTGTTCCAACAAAATCTTAGCCAGAAGCATGAACAAATAAGGATATAAGTAGAGTGGGTTTTGTTGAAGCTTCGGTAGAGAATCATCCCCTCCCCACATGCACCCCAGCCTTGCCCAATGGCCCAGTAGCACAATTCCTGGTGCATTTCACTACACCGTAAACATGCTGAAGGCAAGGGTGACACTGAACCCTACAATAATAGCTATAATGTCGTGGTACAGGAAAAGGAGCAATGGATTAGGAGCTGCAAAAATCTGCAAGTTTTATTTGGAACTTTTCACTAACCGCCTATGCGACCGCATGTCACTTGACCTCTATGAACTTGTATTTCTTCATTATAATCTCTACGGCCCCTTTCTGCTTCAAAATGTTATGTCTATAAGCACAACCGTGTCACAAAATTTGTGAGCCCCGAATAATGACGTTGGTGACTATAGAGAAGCTGATTATTTATAATACCCCCCCAAAGGCCCTTTTAAAGGCAAGGGGGAATGAGGAAGTGAATCTGACCTCTAAAATTCTCTATGAATTGCACTTTGACCCTTGCTTGATTTATTCATTCATGAAATTCACTAGTGCTCAGTCTGGCTGGCCTTCATTCAAAAGATCATGCTAAATGGGGTCACAAATGGAAGTGCAAATGGACATTTTAAAACTTAAGAATGAAAGTGCAGGGATTCCCTGGTGGTCCAGTGGTTAGGACTGCACACTCTCACTGCCGAGGGCCCAGGTTCAATCCCTGCTTGGGGATCAACATCCCACAAGCTGCATGGTGTGGCAGAAAAAAAAAATGAATGAAAGTGAAAAATCTGGAACGCTTGCTTCCATATCCATAAAGTTAGAATAAGACTTTTAAAAATGAAATGCAATAGATTCTGTTATGGGCAAGCACATGCCCAGAACGAAAAGCCAAACATCGCAATAACAAGATGCACATAAGCTGTGGAGCCTGGAATCATCTCTTTCCTACCTCAGTGGCACCACTACCCAGCTCTTAGGACAAGAGGGTCTCACACATCAAGCAGAAACAGAGCAGACAGAACATTCCTGTCCCTCACCTTGGAATGACTTTACGGCCTTCCTTACTGTGGCACATGAGATGGCTGGGAATTTGTGTCCGTACTCTCTGTTTTTGCTCCTTCTTTGTAAAAGAAGAATTGAAAACTCCTTGCAACCATCTAATACCACAGAGAAAGAGCATAAAACCACAGCTACCAAACAATGACGTGGAAATCCACAGCTATGTGTCTATCAAAATATGATACTGTGTTTATAGATTCCCGATTTGGTGGAGTCATTCTACTCTTAGATTTCAGACATAAATGAGATGTTATGTCAGTCACAAATAAATGATGATTTTAAATTGGAATGGAAAAATGTTTTTCAAGTATCCAGTAACCTGATTCTTAGTGAGAACCTGACAGACACATGAACTACTTTGGTGGTTTAAAAAAAAAACCATACCAGTACTGTGTGTGTGTGTGTGTGTGTGTGTGTGTGTTGGGGGGACCTCTCTGGTCAGTGAGGACAATTCAAAGTTATCCAAAGCTATTCAGCATTGATGACTGGCAGGAGAGTGAAAGGTTGGTTTCATGAAGCTGCTTCCTCCAGGAATGGTTTCCCCTTGTACTAGGGACAGCTGCAACATTGATATTATTGCTGATTCTTTACATTTTTATTTATTCATTTTGAATAAAATATGGACATGGTGAAAATAATTCAAACAATGCAAGTTACAGTGAAAATTAAGTCAACCTCCCAGCTCAGTCTCCTAGTCCCCTAGTTACCAGTCAACCCTCAGAATCATGAGAAATAACGAATGGCAGTTGTTGTTTTAAGCCACTAAGTTTTGGGGTGATTATTCCATTTCAATAGAGTATAGAAATCGACCTCATTCTTTTTAACAATATAATAATAGTGAACATATATTTATATGCTTACTATATACCAGGCATTGTTCTAAGTGTCTTACATATCTTGGCTCATTTAATTCCCACTAACCCTAAACATTTTTTATAGAGGTATACCATCCCCATTCCACAGATGAGGAACTGAACTACAGAGACATGACATGACTAGCCCAGTACCCCAAGTGCATAATCAACACTACCGGGATTTGAATTCAGGCCTTTGACCTCAGGTACTTTGATATGAAGCACTACCCTAGACTACTTCAGTGGCTACTTTATTTAACTAGTCATCTATTGGAGGACATTTCTGTCATCTCTAATCTTCTGCTTGTGAAAATAAGGTTACAATGTCTCGCCTGGTATGTACTTTTATGTATGGGTACAAGAAGAAACCATTCTTTTTAATCAAATGGAAGGATGACTAGATTCAGTTCATTTTGCTGAATCAGTAAGTGTCAGAAAAATCTCAAGTACAGAATGTCAGGTGCATCCACTCCAGTCAGAACAGAGTTCTAGCCCATCTGGCCCTTGACAGTTAGTGCCAGAAACTTCACCAGGAAACTTGAGGACCTGGAGACCCCAGAGAGAATATTTATCTTATTTTCATTTGGGCTCCAAGTGGAACAAGTAATGAACTGACTTTCCTCACAGTATTCTGTACCATAATGTATGTGTGTGTGTGTGTGTATATATATATATATATATATATATATTTTTTTTTTTTTTTTTTTTTTGC
>NW_020174154.1:316853-319648 GCF_003031525.2 Neophocaena asiaeorientalis asiaeorientalis
CCGGGGCACGAACCCGTGTCCCCTGCATCGGCAGGCGGGCTCTCAACCACTGCGCCACCAGGGAAGCCCCCATAATGTATATTTTTATAGGAATTCTCAGACACCTGAAAAGGATATTTGGAAAGTAACCTGTGAACCTTGACCTGTGGTACACACAATAAATCTACTACCACAATCACTGCCAGTTCTGAGGGACCAATTTTTAAGGCACATATGTACATTCCATGGCTATATATCCCCTTGGACCTCTCTCCAGTATAAGCACCTTTGGAAAAGGGGTGGATGGACGTAAGCTCTTTTCAGGACTGCTTGGATGTCTCCACTACCTTTGAAGTTAGACTTCTATCTCCTCAAGGCTGGAGATTGAATACAGGCCACCTGCCACCCCTTCAGCAGCCTCCAGGCTTTACCTTCTGAGCTGCCAGGAGGGCCAAAGAAACAGCCCCTGCTGGCTATGGAGAAGGGGCTAGTAAAGCAAGCTTTTGGTGTTTGAAAGCTAATGAAATCTGCTTCTATTCATTAAAATATGAAAATAAATTAATGCCATATTGCTCAAAATTATAGAGAGTTCCCTAATTATCATATTTAAAGGATACTCACTTAAAAGCTCCACTTCCGTTCCTGAACCCAAAGCCTTAGGGAAAAATGCGGTAAGATAGCTTGGCTTTGTCTTCAGGACAGCTGGAAGGGGCTTTAGGGTATCTTGTTCAATGCTTTCATTGCTTAGAGAAGTAAATTGAGTTCCAGAGAGGAATGACTTGCTGAGGGTAATCAAGGTTGATATATCAGTCAGTTATTACCAAAAGAATGAGTGTAACAAACTACCCCAAACTTTAGTCCCTTAAAACATTCACTCTTCTCTGGCTAGGGACTGATTGATTTAGGCTGGGCTAGGCTCCAAGCTGCAAGTTGAATTCAAATCTTTTCCATGTGCCTCTGATCACTTGGACCAGTGGGCTAGCCAGAGTTTGTTCTTCTAATGGAGAATATAGGGCAGGCAAGAGAACAAGTTTAATGATGTAAGCATACTTCAAGCCTCTGCTTGCAATGTGTATGCTAATAGCTCATTGGCCAAGGCAAGTAACATGGCCAAGTCCAACACTGACAGGACGGGGATATATTCTCTGCTACTGGTGGTAGGAACTAAAAAGACACATGGCAAACAGCATGGATACAATAAAGAGTAGAGAATTAGAACTATGAAGAAATCTTCCACACTTGGTAAGTGAGCAAGAATTAGAACCAGAGCCCTTAACCTCCAGCTCATTGCCCCAGTTGTGTTTGTAAATAGTTTTTGTTTCTCTGTCTTAGGAGCTGTTTTTTCAAGCTTATGAAGGGCTTGTAATGTTCCAAAAGGAAGTGAAGGCAGGCAGTGAGAAAAAGAGAAGATTGTGGTGACTGTGGTGGCGACAGTGGCGATGCCCAGGAGGACCAGCCGTGGTGTCCGATTTCTACTCCCTGCACAGAGCACATTCTCCACTCCACTATCTAGTGTGAAGCCAGTGTAGCTGTTGGTCACATCCTTCTCCATCTTCTCAGATGTAGAGTCCAAGGCAAGTGGTCAACTGTGCCCCCGTTTCTGGTGGTAGCTCGGCTCTGTACACAGTGAACTGGTGTCCCTAACAATAGGGTTATGACCTGTGCAGTCAATACGGGCTCCAGAACCAGACAGAGCTGAGTGTGAATCTCAAAGCCTCGACTGCCTAGTTGTATGACCTTAGGACAAGTCTCTCTGAGCCTCAGGTTCCTTCCATACATCATCTTGCGTACTCTTTCCTCTTTTAGCTTGGTGCAGACAAGCTCAGTGACTTTGAAAGTCATTCGAAGGAGCCATAAAGAAGCTTGCATTCCCGGATCCCTGCTTGGAATATCCAACTTACAGGTGCTTTACATGTGCAAATATTCTGTTTTATGTGAGCCATCACGCCCATTTGATCTCGCTGGTTATACCAGTTAGCAGTACCTTAACTAATGCAGTCTTATTATCTTCCCCCATCATACTGATGAGGAAGCTGTGGCTTAGAGAAGTTAAGTAGCTTGCCCAATGTCATACAGCTCTAAAGTGGGGGCTCTCAGTTATGCATCCAAATAGTTTGGCTCTAGAGCCCCTCATCTTAAACACCACGCAGCTCTGATGCTCAGTAATAACAGTGTCAATCTCCCAGGATGGTTTTGGGGATTAAATGAGCTAATGTTTATCAAGTCCTCGCACAATGCCCACTACACAGAAGCACACAGTAAATGTGAGCTGTGGATGGAGTGATGTTCCCATGTCGTATGGAATATGATGTCCCCTGAGGTCTGGAATAGGGAGGACAAGTAGCCTCAGGAAACCTTCTGATGACTATTTTGTGTTGAGAGTATCCTAGATGATAGCAACAGCCCTGAGCAGTTTGCCAATGGCTTCTTTCTCATACATGATTTCATTTTATCTTCACAGCCAACCCGTGAGGTGTGGAGAGTAGGTTATGTTACCCCAAACCGTGGATCCGGATTCTGAGGCACAGGGGAGACTGGCGTGGTTAATGTCAGAGTCTGGCTTAGGACCAGTATCTCCTATTTGTCACTCTCAGTTTCTTAGTCCTAAAAGGACTTGATACAGGGAACCAGACTAGGGTGAGCCAACCTCATCATGCCCTAGACCTATTTGCCCAAGAGAAATATTATGCAAGCCATAAACACCAGCCACATACGTAATCGTAAATTTTCTAGTAGCCTCATTTTTAAAAGGGGGTGTAACTAGGTGAAATTAATTATAACCATATACTTTATTCAACCCAAAATATCTTAATTTT
>NW_020174154.1:319692-407540 GCF_003031525.2 Neophocaena asiaeorientalis asiaeorientalis
TATTTTTTTTTTTTTTTTTTTTTTTTTTTTGCGGTACGCGGGCCTCTCACTGTTGTGGCCTCTCCCGTTGCGGAGCACAGGCTCCGGACGCGCAGGCTCAGCGGCCATGGCTCACGGGCCCAGCCGCCCCGCGGCATGTGGGATCTTCCCGGACCGGGGAATGAACCTGTGTCCCCTGCATCGGCAGGCGGACTCTCAACCACTGCGCCACCAGGGAAGCCCCAAAATATCTTAATTTCAACATGTAATTAATATTAAAATATTAATGATATATTTAACTTTTGTTTTTAAACCAAGTCTTTGAAGTCTGGGTATGTATTTTACACTCCCAGCACATCTCAATTTAGACTGGCCACGTTTCAAGGGCTCAGTAAGCTACCATGGCTAATGTCACAGGTCTAGAAGAAATCCCATCCCTGCAATTGTCTTACGGTAAAGCCCTAGAAGGCCTCCCAAGGAAAACTGCAAAACATACTCTTCACTCTTTGCTCTTTGAAAGGCTAGTTCTATGCCTTTAAATTGAAAATACTGTCTGAAACAGAGTAGCTTGTTTTAGAAGATTACAAACTTGCTTAGGTTTCAAAGATAAAAAAACGTACTCAGCATTAGGGAACCTTATATACAGGGTGGTCTCCCCATGTAGCCAGACTATTGGCAGAACTCACACTGGACAAGGACGGCAGGACTGGATGACCTACATAAATATCAGTTTAGGTGATTTTAATGAATAACACAGACGAGAGAGAAGCCGAGAAATGTGCTAGAAGGTAAATCGGTCACATAGGGCTTTGACTCTAATTATTTTAGTGTATCTCCACATCCTATCCACCCACTATTTCTTGGCCACTTTTGGAAAGGCAAAATTACATACAAGTTTCCTACGTGCAATAACGGCAGGTGGTCATCATTGGTTTTTGGATTCAACTTTAAGGCAACCTTAGGAGAGGTGCCCGTTATGGGGCTCTGCTCTTACACTTTCATTTTAAGTATTTGCTAGAATCTGTAGCTAAAACAGTCCTGGTTTCCTGTGTTTATATGAATAACAAGAAAAAAAAAAAGGCCCAGTTTCCAAGACCTATTTTTCACTACATGACTTACAATGGTTTTTATCAATCATAGCACTAAATTCTTCCAAAGCCTGATTTGGAGATCTTAGAATATGCTTTTACCACAATGTTTCATTTATCCAGCGTTGCTGAAGATGAGGTTTTCATATATGTCAATTATCCAGATAATTAAAATGTACTGATAAGTTCCAATATATACAAGCATTTTAAAAAATATTTTAAAAATTAATTTTATTTATTCTTTTTTTTTTTTGGCTGCGTTGGGTCTCCATTGCTGCTCGTGGGCCTTCTCTAGTTCAGGCGAGCGGGAGCTACTCTTCATTGCGGTGGGCAGACTTCTCACTACGGTGACCTCTCTTGTTGCGTGCAGAGTACAGGCTCTAGGTGCGTGGGCTTCAGTAGTTGTGGCATGCGGGCTCAGTAGTTGCCGCTTGCGGGCTCTAGAGCACAGGCTCAGTAGTTGTGGCACACGGGCTTAGTTGCTCCACGGCATGTGGGATCCTCCCAGACCAGGGCTCGAACCCATGTCCCCTGCATTGGCAGGCAGATTCGTAACCACTGCACCACCAGGAAAGCCCCTATACAAGTGTTTTTGAGGGAAATCTTTCTAAAAAATGGCCTGCATCCCTCTACCACTGACCACCCCCGCCCCCCGCCAGCAACCACTTCCTTAAACGGATTATTCAGAACATCTTACTTCATGACTTAAGGCCATTGTTTACATCCACTCGGGCATGTACATTCAGAGATTATCAAGTCATATGGTGTTCTTAGCATGTATAATTATTTCAATGTGATGTTATCGTACACAGGCATTTTGAAAGCATTTTAATGCCTCCAGTCGATTCATGAGGTAGGTGTATCCCACTTTACAGATAAGAAAACTGAGACTTAGAGACGTGAAAAGACTTGTCCATCATGTCTCTGGCTATCAGATTTCTACACAACTCTAGACAAAGATTAACTCTCATAGCTCTTTTTCTTTTCTCCTTTTCATAGCTTCGGCTCCTGCTTTGTGCTAATTTGTGTATATTATTGCTTCTAAGCTCCTAATTTATTTTGCACCTAATTATCTGAGAGAAGGCTTGAGGCTCTGTGCTCCTGTTCTAGAACCCTGTGACAGCTTTTTGCCACCTGAAGGACATTTTCACACACTCTTAGGTCTGGAGTTCTGTTTTAGACAACTGAAACTGTGAAAGGTCTGATTACTGGTAGGTGACCCTAAACTCTCTCTCCTCCCAGAAGACTCTTTTGGCCTGAACAGCACATTCCAAGTAAAGAAGCTTGACCAGAGAGGGAAATATCTGACAAAGTGGAAAATAAATGCATGTAGAGCTGGTGGGGTCTGTATCCCACATCCAATGACTCGGGTACCCACAGTGCAATGACGAAACAGCAGGAGGCAAGTCCTACTGCCTGTTAACCACTGAGCTACAGGGTGAACTATGCCAGGAGTGACCAGAGGCTGGCGCCAGCATCAAACTCCTCACATCCGTAAATGCCAGATTTCCTTGGCTGGACATCACTGATCAGAGGAACAAGGAAGAACGTGGCGCACTGGAATACTGCATTTCAGCAAAGCTAAGACGCCAACGACTATAAGAGACACCATTATTTTATGTGCCACCAGGAAGTAAAGACATTGCCAACATAATACTTCCTGACCATCTACAATTTTTATTTCACGAAGAGTTGATGACACAGCTTTTCATAGAAGTGGGCTCCACTATTGTCTCTGGGGCTTTCTTCCAAGTCACTGATGCCCATCCTGCAAGTTTCAGTGTTGGTGTACTTTCTAGATTTTTACCTGGAGGAAGCACAGAAGGTTTTTGGTCTAAGTTTGCATGGGGGCAGACAATGCCTACTGCCTGGCTGACAACGATAAGGCACCATCAGCTAGACGCATCTCGATTTCAGAGATGTTAAAATGTGCACATGAGGTCTAAGTTGTTTGACCTCATCAAAAGCATGTGGATGCAAGTTGGGAAATATGTTTTCTCTTGAGAGGAATGAGGAATGTGGTTAAAACTTAGGGGACAGTTTTCCCCTAAATCGCTAAGTAATACCCCCACTCTGTGATATATATCACATATCATTTCAGAGTAATTTTATGCTGGTCAATAAATATTGCTCTCCCATTTCTCCAGGGTTCAGCAACCCTCTTTTAAATAGGCTATTTAAAAAAATAGTCCGTGCATTTTCACAAGGTGTTTTCAAAGAACCCAAACTTTGAGATCTCAATATAAAGCTACAGTGACAATGAAAGGTTCAGAGGGGAAAGCTCTGGACACACAGGAAAATTTTTTTCAGTTGAAATTCCATAAAAATTTATATCGCTTACCCTATCATCATGCATCTGATACCCAACCTTAGCTAAGAACAAAGTATTTTCAAATATTAGGAGCCAGGCACCCAGTAACTCTCAAATTTAGTTTTGACTTATCATTTAAACTTTCAAATTATCAAGCTTCTCTCATGGACATACATGCTCCATCTTCTGAAAAGAAGAAATCAGAAGCCTGAGATGGGTAAGAGAGGACGCGAAGAAACTGAAAGATCAAATGGAAACTGAGCATGTGGGCTGTCAAATTGAGCGGCTGATATAAAGGGGTACGAAACACTGGAAGGCAAACTCAGAACAGATTTGCCCAGAGCACATATGGTTAATCTTCACCTAGGGATGGAAACCAGGGCAAGGTAGACTTGAGCAGCCGCCCGCCCTTTGAAGTACTGCAGAGGCCAGTATATTACAGTCAGAAGCAAGCACCCCTTCCTTCAGGTGCCGATTGGAGTTTATTAGCTGTGATTTTTATGATACTGAAAGAGTCTGAAATACTGCTGCGCAGCCATAGAAATGTGTAGTGTGGGAGCCAAGAGTCATTACAAGTTGTTGAGAACTTGACAATGGGAGCTTCCTGAAAGATTCTGGCAGTCTGTGTAGAATGGTAACATAGAAGCCATTCTTTCTCTTTAAACTAAAAAGCTTTGCCCTTATAAGTCATGAATTATTGCCCGAGACATTGTACATTATCCCTCCCTAGCAGGTCCACAGCTTTCAAGATACCTTCAGGACCTCTTGGGGAGAAGGTACCTAAAGAGGTTAGTTTTCTGGAAAGAAGGGAGTGGGAGTTTCATAACAAAGAAGTGTAATTTTGTTGCATCTGCCTTGAACTGAATTTCTAACAAGGGATCTAAACCATTTATGCTCTTGGAAGGTTTGGGGCACATGGATTGATTTTTTATCAATTCCCCTATCTCAGCGAGGTGATTCATGTTATATGTCTCACAACAAAGCAGGTCTTTGGATATCATTCCTAAGCAATATAAGGAATGGCCTGGTTATAGAGCACAATGATTGTATAATGCCCATTGTCTCTCCCTCTCTTTTTTTTAACTGAACTATAGTTGATTTACAATGTGGTATTGGTTTCTTGTGTACAGCAAAGTGATTCAGATATATATAACTTTTCATACTCTTTTTTCATTATGGTTTATTATAGGATATTGAATATAGTTGCCTGTGCTATACAGTAGGTCCTTGTTGTTTACCTATTTTATATATCAGGGGTCCCCAACCCCCGGGCCACGGACAGGTACTGGTCCGTGGCCTGTTAGGAACCGGGCCACACAGCAGGAGGTGAGCGGCAGGCAGGCCAGCAGGCGAAGCTTCATCTGTACTTACAGCCGCTCCCTATTAGCTCCACCTCCTGTCAGATCAGCGGGGGCATGAGATTCGAATAGGAGCACCAACCCTACTGTGAACTCTGCCCACGCGAGCGATCTAGGTTGCGCGCTCCTTATGAGAATCTAATGCCTGGTGATCTGAGGTGCAGCTGAGGCAGTGATGCTAGCGCTGGGGAATGACAACAAATACAGATTACCATCAGCAGAGAGGTTTGACTGCACAGAGACCGCAATAAATCAATTGCTTGCAGACTCATATCAAAACCCTATCAGTGAGTGGCAAGTGAGAACAAGCTCAGGGCTCCCACTGATTCTGTGTTATGGTGAGTTGTATAATTATTTCATTATATATTACAGTGTAATAATGGAAATAAAGTGCACGATGAATGTAACGCACTTGAATCATCCCGAAACCATCCCGCCACCCCAGTCTGTGGAAGAATTGTCTTCCACGGAACCGGTCCCTGGTGCCCAGAAGGTTGGGGACCGCTGCTATATGTAGTAGTTTGTATCTGCTAATCACAAACTCCTAATTTATCCCTCCCAACCCCCTTTCCCCTTTGGGAACCATAACGTTGTCTGTGAGGCTGTTCCTGTTTTGTAAATAAGTTCATTTGTACCATATTTTAGATTCCACATATAAGTGACATCATATGGTATTTGTCTTTATCTGACTTACGTCACCTAGTATGATAATCTCTAGGGCCATCCATGCTGCTGCAAATGGCATTATTTCATTCTTTTTTATGGCTGAGTAGTATTCCATTATATATATGTGCCACATCTTCTTTATCCGTTCATCTGTTCATGGACATTTAGGTTGCTTCCATGTCTTGGCTATTGTAAACAGTGCTGCTGTGAACACTGGGGTGCATGTATCTTTTCAAGTTAGAGTTTTCATCTTTTCTGGATATATGCCCAGGAATGGGATTGCTGGGTCATATGGTAGTTCTATTTTTAGTTTTTTAAGGAACCTTCATACTGCTTTCCATAGTGGCTGCATCAATTTACATTCCCACCAACAGTGTAAGAGGGTTCCCTTTTCTTCACATACTCTCCAGCATTTATTATTTGTAGACTTTTTAATGATGGCCATTCTGACCACTGTGAGTGATACCTTATTGTACTTTTGACTTGCATTTCTCTAATAATTAGTGATGTTGAGCATCTTTTCACGTGCCTATTGGCCATCTGTATGGAGAAACGTCTATCTAGGTCTTCTGCCCATTTTTACCCAACCCCCGGGCCACGGACAGGTACTGGTCCGTGGCCTGTTAGGAACCGGGCCACACAGCAGGAGGTGAGCGGCAGGCAGGCCAGCAGGCGAAGCTTCATCTGTACTTACAGCCGCTCCCTATTAGCTCCACCTCCTGTCAGATCAGCGGGGGCATGAGATTCGAATAGGAGCACCAACCCTACTGTGAACTCTGCCCACGCGAGCGATCTAGGTTGCGCGCTCCTTATGAGAATCTAATGCCTGGTGATCTGAGGTGCAGCTGAGGCAGTGATGCTAGCGCTGGGGAATGACAACAAATACAGATTACCATCAGCAGAGAGGTTTGACTGCACAGAGACCGCAATAAATCAATTGCTTGCAGACTCATATCAAAACCCTATCAGTGAGTGGCAAGTGAGAACAAGCTCAGGGCTCCCACTGATTCTGTGTTATGGTGAGTTGTATAATTATTTCATTATATATTACAGTGTAATAATGGAAATAAAGTGCACGATGAATGTAACGCACTTGAATCATCCCGAAACCATCCCGCCACCCCAGTCTGTGGAAGAATTGTCTTCCACGGAACCGGTCCCTGGTGCCCAGAAGGTTGGGGACCGCTGCTATATGTAGTAGTTTGTATCTGCTAATCACAAACTCCTAATTTATCCCTCCCAACCCCCTTTCCCCTTTGGGAACCATAACGTTGTCTGTGAGGCTGTTCCTGTTTTGTAAATAAGTTCATTTGTACCATATTTTAGATTCCACATATAAGTGACATCATATGGTATTTGTCTTTATCTGACTTACGTCACCTAGTATGATAATCTCTAGGGCCATCCATGCTGCTGCAAATGGCATTATTTCATTCTTTTTTATGGCTGAGTAGTATTCCATTATATATATGTGCCACATCTTCTTTATCCGTTCATCTGTTCATGGACATTTAGGTTGCTTCCATGTCTTGGCTATTGTAAACAGTGCTGCTGTGAACACTGGGGTGCATGTATCTTTTCAAGTTAGAGTTTTCATCTTTTCTGGATATATGCCCAGGAATGGGATTGCTGGGTCATATGGTAGTTCTATTTTTAGTTTTTTAAGGAACCTTCATACTGCTTTCCATAGTGGCTGCATCAATTTACATTCCCACCAACAGTGTAAGAGGGTTCCCTTTTCTTCACATACTCTCCAGCATTTATTATTTGTAGACTTTTTAATGATGGCCATTCTGACCACTGTGAGTGATACCTTATTGTACTTTTGACTTGCATTTCTCTAATAATTAGTGATGTTGAGCATCTTTTCACGTGCCTATTGGCCATCTGTATGGAGAAACGTCTATCTAGGTCTTCTGCCCATTTTTTGATTGTTTTGTTGTTGTTGTTATTGAGTCGTATGAGCTGTTTGGTTTTTTGTTTGTTTTTTGTTTTGTTTTTAATTTATTTAATATATTTTTTTGGTTGCGTTGGGTCTTCGTTGCTGCGCGAGGGCTTTCTCGAGTTGTGGCAAGCAGGGTCTACTCTTGGTTGCGGTGCACAGGCTTCTCATTGCGATGGCTTCTCTTGTTGCAGACCACGGGGTCTAGGCATGTGGGCTTCAGTAGTTGCTGCATGCAGGCTCAGTAGTTGTGTCTCACAGGCTTATTTGCTCCATGGCGTGTGGGATCTTCCCAGACCAGGGCTTGAACCCCTGTCTCCTGCATTGGCAGGCAGATTCTTAACCACTGTGCCACCAGGGAAGTCCATTTCTTTTAATATAGAACCTTTTTTTTTTTTTAGCTGCGTTGGGTCTTTGTTGCTGCGCGAGGGCTTTCTCTAGTTGTGGCAAGCAGGGTCTACTCTTGGTTGCGGTGCACAGGCTTCTCATTGCGGTGGCTTCTCTTGTTGCAGACCACGGGGTCTAGGCATGTGGGCTTCAGTAGTTGCTGCATGCAGGCTCAGTAGTTGTGTCTCACAGGCTTATTTGCTCCATGGCGTGTGGGATCTTCCCAGACCAGGAATTGAACCCGTGTGCCCTGCATTGGCAGGCAGATTCTTAACCACTGTGCCACCAGGGAAGTCCAAGCTGTTTTTATATTTTGGAAGTTAAGCCCTTGTCGGTCACATGGGTTGTCAATATGTTTTCCCATTCTGAGGTTGTCTTTTTGTTTTGTTGATGGTTTCCTTTGTTATGCAAAAGCTTATAATTTGTTTATTTTTGCTTTCATTTCTATTACCTTGGGAGACTGACCTAAGAAAACATTGCTATGATTTATGTCAGAGAATGTTTTGCCTGTGTTCTCTTTTAAGAGTTTTATGGTGTCATGTCTTGGATTTAAGTCTTTAAGCCATTTCAAGTTTATTTTTGTGTATGATGTGAGGGAGTGTTCTAACTTCATTGATTTACATGAGGCTGTCCAGGTTTCCCAACACCACTTCTGAGGAGACTTTTCTCCATTGTATATTTTTGCCTTCTTTGTCAAAGATTAATTGACCCTTGGTGTGTGGGTTTATTTTTGGGCTCTCTATTCTGTTCCATTGATCGATATGTCTGTTTTTGTGCCATGGTATCAGCTGTTTAGATTACTGTAGCTTTGTAGCATTGTCTAAGTCTGGGAGGGTTATACCTCCAACTTTGTTCTTTTTCCTGAGGATTGCTTTTGCAATTCTGGGTCTTTTATGGTTCCACATAAATTTTAGGGTTATGAGTTCTATTTCTGTGAAAAATGTCATGGAGAGGTTGCATTAAATCTGTAGATTGAAAAAAAAATCTATAGATTGCTTTGGGTAGTATGGCCACTGTCTCTTTTTTTATAAATTTTTTAATTATTTCTTTATTTATTACTATTTTTGGCTGCGCTGGGTCTTTGTTGCTGCATGCAGGCTTTCTCTACTTGAGGCAAGTGGGGGCTACTCTTCGTTGTGGTGTGCAGGCTTCTCATTGTGGTGGCTTCTCTTGTTGTGGAGCACGGGCTCTAGGCATGTGGGCTTCGGTAGTTGTGGTTTGTGGGCTTCAGTAGTTGTGGCTCTCGAGCTCTAGAGCGCAGGCTCAGTAGTTGTGGCACGCGGGCTTAGCTGCTCTGGGGCATGTGGGATCTTCCCGGACTGGGGCTTGAACCTGTGTCCCCTGCATTGGCAGGCATATTCTTAACCATTGCACTACCGGGGAACCCCTGGCCACTGTCTCTTAACACAAACCTTGAATTAACTTTCTCAGGAAAGCAAGATGTGGTCTTTGGAGTAAAACAGACCCAAAATTGAATGTTGTTTCCACCTCATACTGGCTATAACAACACAATAGATTTTCATCTGTTATAAGGCCATATCAGTTACCTATTGCTGCGTAACAAGCCACCCTAAAACCTAAGCGTTAAAACAACGTTCATTTATTATCACTCAGGCATCTGCGATTGACTGGAATTCAACTTATCTAGGTGGGTCTGCTTCAAGCTGCAATGGCTGGGGAGATCTGCTTCTCACTGCAGGTCTACAAGTCACATGCGGTGGCTCTGCTCCACGCATCCCTCATCCTCCTTTAACCAGCAGGCCAGCTAAGGTGCATGCTTCCTGGCTCAATGAGAGATGCAACAAACAAGTAGAAACCTGGGACGCCTCACAAGCCCTAAGCTCAGAACTGACTCTTAGCACTCCCACTGACACTCCAGTGGCCAAAGCAAGTCACATGGTCAAGCTCCACACTAAGGGGCCTTTAGAAGAACTGCAAAGTCACATGATGAATGACGGAGCTGCAAAGGAAAGGTGAGGAATTGGGGCCAAGATAGGAAGATAGGAATCTACGCTAAACTCCAATCCTCCACTTACTACTCCTCTTTTTCGAACTATCCTGGCTATTTTTCCACATAAATTTTTAAATTAATTTTTATTGGAGTAGAGGTGCTTTAGAATGTTGTGCTAGTTTCTGCTGTACAGCAAAGTGAATCAGCTCTACGTACACATATATCCGCTCTTTTTTGGATTTCCTTCCCGTTTAGGTCACCACAGAGCACTGAGTAGAGTTCCCTGTGCTATACAGCAGGTTCTCATTAGTTACCTATTTTATACATAGTAGTTTTCCACATAAAATTTAAAGTAATTGCATTAAATTATCAATAATGTCTCATGGGAACTTTGATTGGGATTATGTTAATGTTATCAATTAATTTGGGTGGAACTACTATTTTTCTAATCTTCCCATTCAAGAACACAGTATGTCTCTATAATTCACTCAGGTCTTATTTTTATGTCCCTCAGTAAAACCAGTATAGTCTATTTCAAATATGTCTTCTACACTTAGGAATAAGAAGATTTCCAGGTATTGACCAGAGTGACCTTAAGTTCCTTTCTGGCCACAGAGCATTAGTTTCTAGCCATTGAGCTTTTTGTATTACCACCACACCATGTTTAAAACTCATTCCCTCTCATGACCATTCCAGATGATGAACTTTAGGTTTGTTCTGTTTGAAATATACACAAACAAATAAGCTTTTTTTAAATTCAGTTGACAATTATCTACTTAAGAGGCATCAAGTATCATCCCACATTAAAAATAAGAACAGGGACTTCCCTGGTGGGGTAGTGGTTAAGAATCCACCTGCCAACACAGGGGACAGGGGTTCAATCTCTGGTCTGGGAAGATCCCACATGCCGTGGAGCAACTAAGCCCATGTGCCACAACTACTGAGCCTGTGCTCTAGAGCCTGTGAGCCACAACTACTGAGCTCATGAGACACAGCTACTGAAGCCCACGTACCTAGAGCCCGCGCTCCGCAACAAGAGAAGCCACTGCAATGAGAAGCCCGCACACTGCAATGAAGAGTAGCCCCCATTCGCCGCAGCTAGAGAAAGCCCGCACGCAGCAACGAAGACCCAATGCACCAAAAATAAGTGAACTAATTTTTTTGTAAAATAGATAGCTAGTGGGAAGCAGCTGCATAGCACAGGGAGATCAGCTTAGTGCTTTGTGACCACCTAGAGGGGTGGGATAGGGAGGGTGGGAGGGAGACGCAAGAGGGAGAAGATATGGGGATATATGTATACGTATAGCTGATTTCACTTTGTTATACAGCAGAAACTAACACATCATTGTAAAGCAATTATACTCCATAAAGATGTTTAAAAAATGAATTTTTAAAAAATATTTTAAAAAAAGAACAATACGAAAACATAATTTTACTCTAATAATACATTATTTGTAGAGCATTTTAGAGTTTACAAAGCACTTTCCAGACAATATCTAAATTTGGTCCATATTGTGACCCCTAAAGGAGGCAGAGTGGACAAATACCATCTCGACTTTTCAAGTAAAGGCAGTAAGACCCACAGAAATTAAATGATCTGTCGAGGGTCTGAAGGCCAATGATGAAGAGTTTGACATTTGGCTTACAGTCCTGTTCTCTTTATTATTTTCTCTGAAGTCTTCACTGATTTCCTCCTTGCCCATTTATCCTTGGCCGTGGGCCCTCCCACTTTGAGGACCTCTCAGAATCAAGAATAAAGCCCAGCCTTTAGAGCAGACCCAAGCCTTCAGTTTACATGTAGAATTTTGTGGCTCTGGAACAATTCTTGCTCCGTGTTTTAAAAGGAGGCAGTGAGTTCTGGAGGAAAGAACTTAAACTTTGGAGCCAGAAAGACCTGTTTTCAAATCTTCAGTCCATCTACCACTGAGCAGCTTTGAGGCCTTGGGAAACTTACATAAGCATTTGTTTTGGTTTTTTTTTTTTTTTTTTTTTTTTTTATGTTGTGGCCTCTCCCGTTGCGGAAAACAGGTTCCGGACGCGCAGGCTCAGCGGCCATGGCTCACGGGCCCAGCCGCTCCGCGGCATGTGGGATCTTCCCGGACCAGGGCATGAACCCGTGTCCCCTGCATCGGCAGGTGGACTCTCAGCCACTGCGCCACCAGGGAAGCCCTACATAAGCATTTGAATGTTAGTTTCTTCATTTGTAGAATGGGATCAAAGTATCTACCTT
This sequence comes from Neophocaena asiaeorientalis asiaeorientalis, assembly GCF_003031525.2. Taxonomy (NCBI): domain Eukaryota; kingdom Metazoa; phylum Chordata; class Mammalia; order Artiodactyla; family Phocoenidae; genus Neophocaena; species Neophocaena asiaeorientalis. The sequence continues at coordinate 331,605 of NW_020174154.1, forward strand.
GCAAAAATATGGTAAAATAGTTTGTTTCTTATAAATAAATAAAGATCCAACATTCAGGAGGCATTCAGCAATTGCTGAAAATGTTGTACACTAACTGAATCCAAATATATACATGGGTATCATGAAGGAATTTCAGCAGCAGGGATTTTTCTCTTTAAAAAGAGATTTACACCTTATAAACCCTAATACAAGAAATCTGGACTTTCAGATAGTGTGGAAAGAAAAATGGATTTGCAATGAAGTATATCAGCCAGGACTCTGCCAAAAGTTTGCCACCTTTTCCAAATTCACTGGACTTAGGTTAGTTCTTTTCCTGTGCAAAAATTCCACATAAAATAAAATATCCATATGCATATTGCAGCCCTTTTACCATGTAATGTCAAATTCTTCCAAATAGTTAAATGTCTTAGATAATGCGATTCGCTCCAAAGAGATTAATAGAACACCTGGGGACAGGCAGACCACCATGAGGGGAGGTCTGGCTGGAAGCAGTCAAGGGGGTTTCACTGAGGTTTGCGTCAAGTCACCTAGTAAGTATGCCGCTGGAAACCTGTTTTATAATGCATGTGCCCCTGCCCACCCCATCTCCACAATACCTTCCTCTCTGCCTGTGTCCGCTCAGAGAAAACCAGGCCAGCAGTCTAACTGGCTGCCAAACAGAGAAAATATTCACAGGGATGGATGAGCTTTTGGTTGTCACAGTTGACCAGACATCTAGGCATCAAGCTGGCTCTGTTTATATCTAAATCAGCACTGTCCAAAAAAATACATAATGTGACCCACATAGATAATTTAAAGTATTCTAGTAATCACATTATAAAGGATGAGACGGAACAGGTAAAAATAATCTTAATATCATAACGTTTAACCCAACATATGTAAAATACCATTCAACATGAAGTCAATATTAAAAAGTTATTAATGAGAGATTTTACATTCTTTTTCATACCAAGTCTCTAAATTCAGTGTGTGTTTTGTTCTTATAGCACACCTCGGTTCAGACTAGCCACATTTCAAGTGCTCGGTAGCCACACGTAGCTGTGGCCGACACACTGGACAGAACACCACTGAACTGCCGGTTCCAGTACAGAGCAAGGTAACACATAACATTCCTCCAGCCTCTTGCCATATACATGCTATACCATGCTAAACAGAAGTGCAGAACTTCAGCTAGTTCTTTGGTACCCAGAACTACTACCTCTTCCTTTGCTTAAATAGTGGGGAAAAACTAGCCTTCTCAAATTGAAAGTGTGCTATTTCAACATGTTTTAGGTTTTTTATTCTTGCAATGTATTTTTCCTCCAAAAGGAAAAATTTGAAGAAAATTTAAGGGACAGAAGGAGTGTAACACATCTACACATTTTCAACCTATTGAGGTGCCCTCATATGTCTGAAAAATCCCAACTATTTCCATGACAGCAGACATTATAATGACATCTACTTCTTGACAAGAAGTAAATTTATAAACCCTGGATTTATTATCCATGTATCATTTTTTAGAAATACATCAGAATAAGACAGGCATACCACACTTTTATGAAATAATTCACATAGTTGGCTGTCAGTAGAATTGAGAACTTTGTAAAATACCATGCTTTATAATCATAACACTATCGTCCCACTAACTATTCCTCACACACAGAGTTGGATTTTGACAAATGAACAGCAGATATCTGTCACAAAACACATGCCATTTCTCACCTTTGCATTTAATGGTTTTACTGAATTACTTGTGTTTGGGGGCAAGAACATAAGTTGCACAAAATTAAAATAGTCAGGAAATCACCCTGAACAGATAACCACCTTCAGGCCTGCCATGTACTGATTTAGAGGTGGTTTACTCACAAGGGTGAGTGCTTGACTGAGGGGGCAAGAAGGCTCTAAAATCCAACTCCGTGGTCTGCACACCAAGCCTTGTACCCTAATATAGGCTGCTCAGCCCAGGGCAAGCCATGCCTTTTACGTTCATACACAGATGGCATATGGGCTAGGAGAAGTCCTGGCCACCCACCCCCTTAGTGACCTGTTTGGTAAACATAATGGGTAAATCACAGAGAATTGAGAAAAATCCAGGTCACTTCTTGCAAAGAAAAACCAAAGAAAATACTTTTCATACAAATATTTTGAGACATAAATAAGGAATTGGGTCAAATGAAGGCAAAAACAGCATGAAAATAAGAATCCATAAGCTTTAAGATGCACCAGTCCCCCCTGTAAAGCACAACTCCTTGCCATGACATCTTTACATTCCTGTTCACAGAGACTGACTTGGACACAGCCCGTGTTGGGGAGCTCTGTGGGGAAGGAGGCCCCAGCTCACATTTCTGACTGTTGCCCCTTCCCCAGAACATCAGCTCCTGGAACCCTGTCTGTATGATTCACTTCGAAATCTATGGCTGGCACAGAGTAGGGGGGCTCAGTAAACATTCGTCAACCACCCAGGCGCTTGCATCTTTCTGAAGCAGCCTGTGCTCTTCACGGACAGCTCTAAGCTGTACTGATAAGATTAGAAGGTGTGATAATCTTATTGTGGTTATTTTTTAAAAAAGAATCCTTATCTCTTAGAGGTACATACTGCAACATTTATTATTTGCAGAAAATAGTTATATCATATCTTGGATTGCTTCAAAATAATTCAGGAGAGGACTGGCTGGGGATCTAGATGAAGCAAGATTTGCCATGAGTTGAAAACTGCTGAAGCCTGGTGATGGGGATGTCAGAGTTCATTATATTATTCTCCCTACTCTTGGGTATGCTTGAAAAAAGATCCATAAAAGAGCCTATTATTCATTCAGTAAACGTGTATTGGGCACCTAGTATGTAAAGGTGCTAGAGATTTAGTGGTGAAATGATAGATAAGTTTTCTGCCCACATGGAGCTTGTATATGGATGGAGTCAGAAAATAGACAGATAGATACATACATACATACATACAGTAACTATACATCATGACTAATGCTAAGACTGATGTATGTGGGTACTGGGAGAGAAAATAAGTGACAAGAGGTGGGTATTAATTTAGACTGAATGGTCAGGGAAAGCCTCCATGTGGAGGCAACACTGAAGCTGAGTCCAAAAGAATGGGAAGGAGCTAACTATAAAAAAGGTAAAGAAAGGGCCTTCCAGGCAAAGGGAACAGAAAGTGCAAAAGTCCTGTGGCAGAAAAGAGCCTGGCGTGTTGCTGGCATTCGTAGAAAGGTGAGCATGCCTAGAACCAAGCCAGGTAGGAAAGAATGGCATGAGATTTGATTTGAGTGGCCAACAGGGGCCAGATCTTGCAGGGCCTTACAGGGCATGACCAGGAGGTGGCTTTACTTAAATTTTCAGAAAATTCTTCTTCATATATAGTTCAAAACTGCATCCCTGTACTTTGATGATAGAACATGTGGAGAAGGGGTATGTATCATCTCTGGGGTAGAAGCTTTAAGGGCAAGTGCATGTTTTGCCATATTCTCTTCTCGCTCTGTTCCAGTGACTTGTAGTGCTCTACATGGTGATTCTCCCTTCAACCTAGGTCTGATGATGACAAAAACAGAACCTCAATTGATCCCTGAGGGATTCATAGCATAAATAAGAAATAAAGTTTTGGAGAGACTGGTTCAAGATGGCGGAGCAGAAGGACATGCATGAACTCCTTCTTTCAAGAACACCAGAATCACAACTAACTGCTGAACAATCAACAACAGAAAGACACTGGAACTCACCAAAAAAGATACCCCACATCCAAAGACAAAGGAGAAGCCACAATGAGACTGTAGGAGGGGCGCAATCACAGCAAAATCAAATCCCATAACTGCTGGGTGGGTGACTCACAGACTGGAGAACAGTTATACCACAGAAGTCCACCCACTGGAGTGAAGGTTCTGAGCCCCATGTCAGGCTTCCCAACCTGGGGGTCTGGCAACAGGAGGAGGAATTCCTAGAGAATCAGACTTTGAAGGCTAGTGGGATGTGACTGCAGGACTTTGACAGGACGGGGGAAACAGAGACTACACTCTTGGAGGGCACACACAAAGTAGTTTGCACATCGCGACCCAGGGGAAGGAGCAGTGACCCCAAGGGAGACTGAACCAGACCTACCTGCTAGTGTTGGAGGGTCTCCTGCAGAGGCGGGGGGTGGCTGTGTCTCACCATTAGGACAAGGACACTGGCAGCAGAAGTTCTGGGAAGTACTCCTTGGCATGAGCCCTCCCAGAGTCTGCCATTAGCCCCACCAAAGACCCTGGTAGGCTCCAGTGTTGGGTTGCCTCAGGCCAAACAACCAACAGGGAGGGTATTCAGCCCCACCCAACATCAGACAAGCGGATTAAAGTTTTACTGAGCTCTGCCCACCAGAGCAACACCCAGCTCTACCCACCACCAATCCCTCCCATCAGGAAACTTGCACAAGCCTCTTAGATAGCCTCATCCACCAGAGGACAGACAGCAGAAGCAAGAAGAACTACAGTCCTGCAGCCTGTGAAACAAAAACCACATTCACAGAAAGAGAGACAAGATGAAAAGGCAGAGGGCTATGTACCAGAGGAAGGAACAAGATAAAACCCCAGAAAAACAACTAAATGAAGTGGAGACAGGAAAGCTTCCAGAAAAAGAATTCAGAATAATGATAGTGAAGATGATCCAGGACCAAGGGAAAAGAATGGAGGCAAAGATCGAGAAGATACAAGAGATGTTTAACAAAGACCTGGAAGAATTAAAGAACAAACACTTAGAAGAATTAAAGAACAAACAGAGATGAACAATACAATAACTGAAATTGAAAATACACTAGGGGCTTCCATGGTGGTGCAGTGGTTGAGAGCCCGCCTGCTGATGCAGGGGACACGGGTTTGTGCCCCAGTCCAGGAAGATCCCACATGCCGCGGAGCGGCTGGGCCCGTGAGCCATGGCCACTGAGCCTGCGCATCCGGAGCCTGTGCTCCGCAACGGGAGGGGCCACAACAGTGAGAAGCCCGTGTACCGCAAAAAGAAAAGAAAAGAAAAGAAAAATACACTAGAAGGAATCAATAGCAGAATAACTGAGGCGGAAGAACGGATAAGTGACCTGGAAGACAGAATGGTGGAGTTCACTGCTGTGGAACAGAATAAAGAAAAAAGAATGAAAAGAACTGAAGACAGCCTAAGAGACCTCTGGGACAACATTAAGTGCACCAACATTCTCATTACAGGGATCCCAGAAGGAGAAGAGAAAGAGAAAGGATCTGAGAAAATATTTGAAGAAGATTATAGTCGAAAACTTCCCTGACACGGGAAAGGAAATAGCCACCCAAGTCCAGGAAGTACAGAGGGTCCCAGGGAGGATAAACCCAAGGAGAAACACGTGGAGACACACAGTAATCCAATTGGCAAAAATTAAAGACAAAGAAAAATTATTGAAAGCAACAAGGGAAAGACGACAGATAACATACAAGGGAACTCCCATAACATTAAGAGCTGATTTCTCAGCAGAAACTCTACAAGCCAGAAGGGAGTGGCATGATATATTTAAAGTGATGAAAGGGAAGAACCTACAACCAAGATTACTCTACCAAGCAAGGATCTCATTCAGATTCGATGGAGAAATTAAAAGCTTTAGAGACAAGCAAAAGCTAAGAGAATTCAGCACCACCAAACCAGCTCTACAACAAATGCTAAAGGAATCTCTCTAAGTGGGAAATACAAGAGAATAAAAGGACGTACAAAAACAAACCCATAACAATTAAGAAAATGGTAATAGGAACATACATATCGATAATTACCTTAAACATGAATGGATTAAATGCTCCCACCAAAAGACACAGGCTCACTGAATGGATACAAAAACAAGACCCATATATATGTTGTCTACAAGAGACCCACTTCAGACCTAGAGACACATACAGACTGAAACTGAGGGGATGGAAAAAGATATTCCATGCAAACTGAAATCAAAAGAAAGCTGGAGTAGCAATACTCATACCAGATAACATAGACTTTAAAATACAGAATGTTAAAAGAGACAAGGAAGGACACTACAAAATGATCAAGGGATCAATCCAAAAAGAAGATATAATTATAAATATATATGCATGCAACATAGGAGCACCTCAATACATAAGACAACTGCTAACAGCTATAAAAGGGGAAATCGACAGTAACACAATCATAGTCGGGACTTTAACGCCTCACTTACACCAATGGACAGATCACCCAAACAGAAAATTAATAAGGAAACACAAGCTTTAAATGACACAATAGACCAGATAGATTTAACTGATGATTATAGGACATTCCATCCAAAATTACCAGATTACACTTTCTTCTCAACTGCACATGGAACATTCTCCAGGATAGATCACATCTTGGGTCACAAACCAAGCCTCAGTAAATTTAAGAAAATTGAAATCATATCGAGCATCTTTTCTGACCACAGCTCTATGAGATTAGAAATCAATTACAGGGAACAAAACGTAAAAAAACACAAACACATGGAGGCTAAACAATACGTTACTAAATAACCAAGAGATCACTGAAGAAATCAAAGAGGAAATCAAAAAATACCTAGAGACAAATGACAACAAAATCACAATGATCCAAAACCTATGGGATGCAGCAAAATCAGTGCTAAGAGGGAAGTTTACAGTGATAAGAGACAAATTACAACAAAATCACAATGATCCAAAACCTATGGGATGCAGCAAAAGCAGTTCTAAGAGGGAAGTTTACAGCAATACAAGCCTACCTCAAGAAACAAGAAATACCTAAAATAAACAACCTAACCTTACACCTAAAGGATGTAGACAAAGAAGAACAAACAAAACCCAAAGTTAGTAGAAGGAAAGAAATCATAAAGATCAGAGCAGAAATAAATGAAATAGAGACTAAAAAAACAATAGCAAAGATCAATAAAACTAAAAGCTTTTTCTTTGCAAAGATAAACAAAATTGATAAAGCATTAGCCAGACTCATCAAGAAAAAGAGGGAGAGGACTCGAACAAGCATTACTACTCGAACAAGATTACTACAAGCAACTCTATGCCAATAAAATGGACAACCTGGAGGAAATGGACAAATTCTTAGAAAGGTATAACCTTCCAAGAATGAACCAGGAAGAAACAGAAGATATGAACAGACCAATCACAAGCACTGAAATTGAAACTGTGATTAAAAATCTTCCAACAAACAGAAGTCCAGGACCAATGGACTATTACTCAGCCGTAAAAAGGAAGGAAATTGGGTCATCTGTAGAGACGTGGATGAATCTAGAGACTGTCATACAGAGTGACGTAAGTCAGAAAGAGAAAAACAAATACCGTATATTAATGCATATATGTGGAACGTAGAAAAATGATACAGATGAACCAGTTTGCAGGGCAGAAATAGAGACACAGATGTAGAGAACAAACGTATCGACACCAAGGGGGGAAAGTGGCCGGGAGAGGGGGAGTGATGAATTGGGAGATGGGGATTGACATATATACACTAATATGTATAAAATGGATAACTAATATAAACCTGCTGTATAAAAAAAGAAATAAAATTTTTAAAAAGAAATAAAGTTTTGTTATTTTAAGCCACTGACACTTGATAGATGTTTGTTCTTACAGCATAACCTGTCCTATACTGATTAATACACTGGATTAACTAAAGCTAATCAAGACCTTTTAGCACAGCACTCATATCTGCCCAACCCCACACCCCACTCCCCATGAAAGACACTTTCAGCAAAGCCCTTGTCACTCAAGCCTTTTGTTAGGCAATTCACTAGTGACAGCCTTTGGCTACCCCCAACCATCATCTTGCAGCTGTAGTCACAGCTTCCCAGCTAACACCTATGGGTTGAACGTACATCCCTTGGGTACCTGGGATCCCTCACAGTCTCAGGTCAGGTGCAGAACTGACATGCATGCCTTGTACATTTTCAGAGAAAGCCCCTGTGGCCAGCCCCTTGACCCCACACTAGTGACTTCCCTGGGAGATGCTATTTCTTGGACTGTCTTATACGATAACAAGAATTTGTCTTACCTAGTGTGCACACCAAAAAGCTGGGTTAAATTCAAGATACAGTCATTTAATTGCACATAATAGGAAAGAATTTTAGATTTATTTTTATAGATTTTGATTGAAAAATTCAATGAGAGATCTTTAAAAAATTTTTTTCTTTGATAATTTTTATTTTATTTAATAAAAAAATTATTGGTGTATAGTTGACTTACAATGTTAGTGTTAGTTTCAGGTGTACAGCAAAGTGCATCAGTTATACATATACATATATCCACTCTTTCTTAGATTCTTTTCCCACGTACGCCATTACAAAGAATTAAGGAGAGATCCCTGTGCTGTACAACAGGTCCTTATTAGCTATCTATTTTATACATAGTAGTGTGTATATGTCAATTCCAATCTCCCAATTGGTCCCTCCCCCGCCAGAGGCCTTTTAAAATATACAAAAAACATGAAATCCTAATGTTTCAGTCTTTCAAAAACTTGCTCTAAAATTTATTATCTGTCCCACTGAATATATACATACCAGGTAGCTAAAATATTAGAATCATTTCAGACTATTAATATGTTCAGTAAATATGGGAAAGGTAGCTCTTGATCACTTTATATTGCCAATCATGTTTAACAGAGCTTTATAATGTGATCTCACTGAGGTCATTTTCGGCTGAGTTGGAAAATGCTAATACCTGTCAGAATACTAGAAGACAAATGAGGATTTGCTGGCCTGTTGGGAGAGATTGCTACTGAATTTGATGCTGTTTAAGTCCACTGGGAAAGTCAGAGAACACAGAATTTTGCAAGAGAAAGGCATCAAGGCATTGTCTGTACTTTAATTCCTCCACTGCGCTCAAGTGTCCATAATACAGCCCTGCCACTTGTCTCATTTACCAGGATGACTTTAGGTAGATTGCGGGAGAAGCTAAAGATTATGGAAGTGCCAAATTCTTGACTAGGAAGTTATATTCCTATTAGATTACATTAGATTCCAACTAGAAATTCCTCAACGTTTTGTTTTTGATCAGGAGTTGGCAAACTTTTTCTGGAAAAGGCTAGTATGCTAGGCAGAATAAGGGCCCACAAACATGTCTATGTCCTAATCCCCAGAACCTATTAATATGTTAGCCTACATGGTAGAAAGAACATCAATGATGTGATTAAGGATCTTGAGAGAGGGAGCTTATCCTGGACTATGTGAGTAGTCTAGGGCCCAATCTAATCATATGGGTCCTTAAAATCAGATAAGCTCTCCCAGCAGTGGTCACAGGGTGATGCGACTACTGAAGAAAGGCACAGAGAGATGCAACATTGCTGGCTTTGAAGATGGAAAAGGGGGCCATGACCCAAGGAATGCAAGCAGCCTCTAGAAGCTGGAAAAGGCAAGGAAACAGATTTTACCCTAGAACTGCCAAAAGAGAATGCTGGCCTTACCGACACCTTGATTTTAGTCCACTGAGACCCTGTGGGACTTCTGACCTACAAAACTGTAAAATAAGAAATCTGTGTTGTTTTAAAACACTATATTTGTGGTAATTTGTCACGGCAGCGATAGCCATCTAGGAGATTTGGGGTGAGCTTTGCGGGCCATACAATCTCTGCCGCAATCACTCAGCTCTGCCACGGTAGCACGAAAGCAATCACAGACAATATGTAAATGATGGGTGTGGCTGTGTGCCAATAGAAGTCCATTTATGAAAACAGATTATGGGGATTTAGTTTGCTAGCCCCTGTTCTAGATGTCTAGGAGACATCAACAGGCATCCTTCCGTGTCCTAGGGGTCATAGCCCACACACAGAAACCTTGTGCTACAAAATGTGGGGGATACATCTACCAAGAGCAAAAGACCTAAAAAATGTAATTGTCTTTTGAAAGGATTTTAAAAATAAAATTCAAAACAATATCTGTCTAACTCAGGTTTTCTCATTCTGTTCACTGTAACATAATCCAAGTCAGCTAAGGCTGAAGGTACACACCCTATGAGTCAGCAATCCCAATCCTAGGTGCATACAAAGTAGAAATGTATGCAGCAGAGGCGCCTGCCAAAATGTTCACAGCAACACTGTCTGTAGCACTGTAGACCCAAGTTATAAACAACTCACAGATCCATCAAGAGCAGAAAGGATAAATTGTAACATATTCATACAATGGAATAAGACTCCCAAAATGAATGAAATATAGCTACAGACATCAATATGGATACACCTCACCAACAAAATTTAACTGAAACAAGTCAAACACAAAAGAGTAGAGACTCTACTATTCTATTTATATGAACCACATGATCTAGCAATTCCACTCCTGGGTATATACCAAAAGGACTGAAAGCAAGGCCTCAAAGAGATATTTGTATACCCATGTTCATAACAGCATTATTCACAATAGCTAAAACAAGAGGCAGCTCAAGTGTCCATCAACAGATGAATAGATTATCAAAATGTGGTCTATCCATGCAAAAGAATATTACTCAAATTTTAAAAGGAAGGAAATTCTACAATATGGTAAAACATGGATGAACCTTGAGGCCATTATACTAAATGAAATAAGCCAATCACAAAAAGACAAATGCTATAATTCCCCTTACCTGAGGTACTTAGAATAGTCAAAATCATACAGACAGAAGATAAAATGGTGGTTTCCAGGAGCTGGGGGGAGGGGAGAATGGAGAGTTATTGTTTAATAGGTATAGAGTTTCAGTTTTACAGGATTAAAAGAGTTGTGGGGATGGTCTGTGGGGATGGCTTCACAACAATGTGAATGTAATTAATATCACTGAACTGTACACTTTAAAATAGTTAATAAGGTAAATTTTATGTTATGTGTAGTTTACCATAATACAGAAGAGTAAAGATTGTATTCTTCTATTTATATAAAGTTCAAACCCAAGCAAAACTAACCTGTAATGTTTAAGGTTGCATATATACGAAGGCAAAGTGGAAAGAACACCAGGAACTGAATACGTTCTAAAAAAAAATCAGGACAGTGACTTCTTTGTGAGGAGGGAGGGCACACCAAGGCCTTTCTGGAGTGCTGTAAATGCTCCCTTTCTTGATCTGGGTTGTGGTCCACGTGTGTTCATTTCACAATCATTTATTAAGCTACGCATTGTTGTTTTCTGAACTTTTCTATGTGCGTGTGTTGTATTTCACCCTTTAAAAGATTTAAGAGAAAAAGATTAAGTTGCACTCAGCAGAAAGTTCAGCCAATGCTACTTGGAGTTATACCATTAGAGAAGATGGTCAGAGCGAGCAGCTATGTTACAGAGATTGTGTTGAGCACTTTAAGTACCAAGTTAGGTTTCTAAGTATATTCACTTCTCACTGTACTGTGGGAACACAGACACTTTCATACACTGCAGGGGGGTGGGGATGGTAAGGGGAGTACACAATGGTACAACTCTAATGGAAAGCAAATTGACAATATCTATCAAAATTTCAAGACCCATTGGCTAAATAATTTCACTTCTGGAATTTATTCTATGGATACACTTCCAGGTAAAACATATATACAAGTCACTCGTTGCAGTATTGTTTATAATAGCAAAAAGATTGGGACAACCCTATGTCAACAAACAGGGAACTGGTTAAATAAACTCTGTGACAGCCATACAAGGAATACTATGCAGATATTTAAAAAATGAATAAGATCTCCCAGTGCAAATCTGGTCTTAACTCCAGACTGCAGGCCTAACTGAAAAAATTGAGGTAAAGAACCACATACATGCTATCTTTTGTGTAAGAAAGAGGGATATAAGAATATATTTTCATATTTGCTGGCATTGTATAAGAGGATATATAAGAAATTAATAAAAATGGTTACCTCTAGGGGATAAAGGAACAGGTAACAGGAGGATAGGGGAAGGAATGGGCATAACACCTCACAACATATAACTTTTTATGTTGTTCTCTTTTAAAAAATTTATTAGTTATTTATTTTTGGCTGCATCGGGTCTTAGTTGTGGCATGCAGGATCTTTGTTGAGGCATACAGGATCTTTCCCTGAGGTGTGCACTAGCTCTTGGTTGCAGGCTCTCTAATTGTGGCGTGTGGGCTTCTCTCTAGTTCTCGTGTGTGGGTTTTCTCTACTCTAGCTGTGGCGCGCAGGCTTCAGTGTGCGTGGGCTCCGTAGCTTTAGGCACGCAGGCTCTCTAGTTGAGGTGTGAGGGCTCAGTAGTTGTGGCGTGCGGGCTTAGCTGTCCCGCAGCATGTGGGATCTTAGTTCCCTGACCAGGGATCGAACCTGCATCCCCTGCATTGGAAGGTGGATTCTTTACCACTGGACCACCAGGGAAGTCCTGGTTCTGACTTTTGAATCATGTGAACATATTATCCATTCAAAAAATAAAAATGTTAAACGAAAAAAAAATTATTTTCTACCAAGAGGACCTCAAGATTAGTTTCCAATCAATATCATTTGAAAGATAACCTAGGAGGAGCTTCAAGATGGCAGAAGAATAAGACGCGGAGATCACCTTCCTCACCACAAATACATCAGAAATACAACTACATGTGGAACAACCCCTACAGAACACCTACTGAACGCTGGCAGAAGACCTCAGACCTCCCAAAGGGCAAGAAACTCCTCATGTACCTCGGTAGGGCAAAAGAAAAAAGAAAAAACAGAGACAAAAGAATAGGGATGGCACCTGCACCAGTGGGAGGGAGCTGTGAAGGAGGAAAGGTTTCCACACACTAGAAGCCCCTTCGTGGGCGGAGACTGCGGGTGGCGGAGGGGGGAAGCTTCGGAGCCACGGAGAAGAGCGCAGCCACAGGGGTGCGGAGGGCAAAGCGGAGAGATTCCCGCACAGAGGATCGGGGCCGACCGGCACTCACCAGCCCGAGAGGCTTGTCTTCTCACCCGCCGGGGCGGGCGGGGGCTGGGAGCTGAGGCTCGGGCTTCAGTCAGAGCACAGGGAGAGGACTGGGGTTGGCGGCGTGAACACAGCCTGAAGGGAGCTGGTGCACCACAGCTAGCCGGGAGGGAGTCTGGAAAAAGGTCTGGACCTGGCGAAGAGACAAGAGACTTTTTCTTGCCTCTTTGTTTCCTGGTGCGATAGGAAAGGGGATTCAGACTGCCGCTTAAAGGAGCTCCAGAGATGGGCACGAGCCGCGGCTATCAGCACAGACCCCAGAGACGGGCATGAGACGCTAAGGCTGCTGCTGCTGCCACCAAGAAGCCTGTGTGTGAGCACAGGTCACTATCCACACCTCCCCTCCTGGGAGCCTGTGCAGCCCGCCACTCACAGGGTCCCGTGATCCAGGGACCCTGCACCTATGGAATACACGAACAGACAACGAATGATCCCAAATTGAGGGGGTGGACTTTGGGAGCAACGATATATATTCTTTTTCCATTTTTCTCTTTTTACGGGTGTGTATGTGTATGCTTCTGTGTGTGATTTTCTCTGTATAGCTTTCTTTTTATCATTTGTCCTAGGGTTCTGTCTGTCCGGTTTTTTGTTTGTTGGTTTGCTTGTTTTAGTATAGTTTTTAGCGCTTCTTATCATTGGTGGATTTGTTTTTTTGGTTTGGTTGCTCTCTACTTTCTTTTTTTTATTACTTTAAAAAAAGTTTTAATCATTATTTTTTATTTTAATAACTATTTTATTTTATCTTCTTCTTTCTTTCTTTTTTTTTTCACCCTTTTATTCTGAGCCATGTGGATGACACGCTCTTGGTGCTCCAGCCAGGCATCAGGGCTGTGCCTCTGAGGAGGGAGAACCAAGTTCAGGACACTGGTCCACAAGAGACCTCCCAGCTCCACGTAATATCAAATGGTGAAAATCTCCCAGAGATCTCCATCTCAATGCCAAGACCCAGCTCCACTCAACGACCAGCAAGCTACAGTGCTGGACACCCTAAGCCAAACAACTAGCAAGACAGGAACACAGCCCCATCCATTAGCAGAGACGCTGCCTAAAATCATAATACAGCCACAGACACCCCAAAAGCACACCACCAGACGTGGACCTGCCCACCAAAAAGACAAGATCCAGCCTCATCCACCAGAACACAGGCACTAGTCTCCTCCACCAGGAAGCCTACACAACCCACTGAACCAAACTTAGCCACTAGGGGCACACACCAAAAACAACGGGAACTACGAACATGCAGCCTGCGAAAAGGAGATCCCAAACACAGTATGTTAGCAAAATGAGAAGACAGCGAAACACATACCAGGTGAAGGAGCAAGGCAAAAACCCACCAGACCTAACAAATGAAGCAGAAATAGGCAGTCTACCTGAAAAATAATTCAGAATAATGATAGTAACATGATCCAAAATCTGGGAAATAGAGTGGAGAAAATACAAGAAACGTTTAACAAGGACCTAGAAGAACGAAAGAGCAAACAAACAGTGATGAACAACACAATAAATGAAATTTAAAATTCTCTAGAAGGGATCAATAGCAGAAAAACTGAGACAGAATAAAGGATAAGTGACCTGGAAGTTAAAATAGTGGAAATAACAACTGCAGAGCAGAAGAAAGAAAAAAGAATGAAAAGGATTGAGGACAGTCTCAGAGACCACTGGGACAACACTAAACAAACCAACATTTGAATTATAGGGGTGCCAGAAGAAGAAGAGAAAAAGGAAGGGACTGAGAAAATATTTGGAGAGATTATAGTTGAAAATTTCCCTAATATGGGAAAGGAAATAGTTAATCAAGTCCAGGAAGCACAGAGAGTCCCATACAGGATAAATCCAAGGAGAAACGTGCCAAGGCACATATTAATCAAACTATCAAAAATTAAATACAAAGAAAATATATTAAAAGCAGCAAGGGAAAAACAACAAATAACATACAAGGGAATCCCCATAAGGTTAACAGCTGATCTTTCAGCAGAAACTCAGTGACCCAGAAAGGAGTGGCAGAACACATTTAAAGTGATGAAGGAGAAAAACCTACAACCAAGATTACTCTACCCAGCAAGGATTTCATTCAGATTTGATGGAGAAATTAAAACCTTTACAGACAAGCAAAAGCTAAGAGAATTCAGCACCACCAAACCAGATTTACAACAAATGCTAAAGGGACTACTCTAGGGAGGAAACACAAGAGAAGCAAAAGATGTACAATAATAAACCCCAAAAATTAAGAAAACGGTCATAGGAACATACATACCGAGAATTACCTTAAATGTAAATGGATTAAATGCTCCAACCAAAGGACACAGACTGGCTGAATGGATACAAAAACGAAGTACCAAAACCTATGGGATGCAGCAAAAGCAGTTCTAAGAGGGAAGTTTATAGCAATACAATCCTACCTTAAGAAACAAGAAACATCTCAAATAAACAACCTAACCTTACACCTAAAGCAATTAGAGAAAGAAGAACAAAAGAAGCCCAAAGATAGCAGAAGGAAAGAAATCATAAAACTCAGATCAGCAATAAAGGAAAAAGAAATGAAGGAAACGATAGCAAACATCAATAAAACTAAAAGCTGGTTCTTTGAGAAGATAAACAAAATTGATAAACCATTAGCCAGATTCATCAAGAAAAAAAGGGAGAAAATCAGAAACTAAAACACCATAGTAAAGCAATTATACTCCAATAAAGATGTTAAAAAAAAGAACAGAAAAGGGAGAAAACTCAAATCAATAGAATTAGAAATGAAAAAGGAGAAGTAACAACTGACACAGCAGAAATACAATGGACCATGAGAGACAACTACAAGCAACTATAAGCCAATAAAATGGACAACTTGGAAGAAGTGGACAAATTCTTAGAAATGCACAACCTTCCAAGACTGAACCAGGAAGAAATAGAAAATATGAACAAACCAATCACAAGCACTGAAATTGAGACTGATTAAAAATCTTCCAACAAATAAAAGCCCAGGACCAGATAGCTGCACAGGCGAATTCTATCAAACATTCAGAGAACAGCTAACACCTATACTTCTCAAACTCTTCCAAAATATAGTAGAGAGAGGAACACTCCCAAACTCATTCTATGAGGCCACCATCACGCTGATATCAAAACCAGACAGACAAAGATGTCATGGCATGGACATATATACACTACCAAACGTAAAATATATAGCTAGCGGGAAGCAGCCGCACAGCACAGGGAGATCAGCTCGGTACTTTGTGACCCTCTAGAGGGGTGGAATAGGGAGGGTGGGAGGGAGGGAAGCAGAAGAGGGAAGAGATATGGGGACATATGTATATGTATAACTGATTCACTTTGTTATAAAGCAGAAACTAACACACCATTGTAAAGCAATTATACTCTAATAAAGATGTTAAGAAAAAGAAAGATAACCTAAAAGGATGAAAAAAAATTGGTTTAATGCATTACCAAATAAATGTTTTTTTGTTGACCTGAGTTTTGTGTGGATTTAGACAGCTTGGAGTCAGGTTGCCTAGGACATAAGGAAGGGACAAATGATATGTAAAATAGAGCTGCTTTGTGTATCCATATTTGGTGCCAGTTTGTTGATGAAACCCTATCTTATTTGATGTTACTCAAACATGCCCAGCAACTTTAAGAAGTTTTTCTCCCTGGGAGATATGCTTAGAGTGCTAGCATAAGTGGTTCCTGAGAATTCAGCATCCATGATGATAGGAGTCATCAAAATAGGGAAATAAAGATAAATACATATATTCACAAAGAATATATAAATGAATGAATGAGTAAAAGCCACCGTTGTCTGCCATGCACAGTAATTGCTTCTTTGCAGCACAGTCCTAAACTGTAAGCATTATTTCAGTCCATTTTCTAATTCAGTCTGCATCCGTTTCATTAAAAATGTGTATTTTTGCTTTAAAATCAAAAGATTCCCTCTATCTTTCCCCCTTTCTCTAATGCCCCCCCAAAGAATAGGAAGAAAAGGAAAGCTTTTCAGTGTCCACTTGAATCTTGATGCTTGACATCCCTGAATTACATAACAAGAAAGAGATATGTTTACTTTGCAAATTGGGAACCTGCCATTCTCTCTACACTCCCCACTTCATTAACTCACAAGTTTCAAGAGTTTAAAAAGCACAGTGAGTTTAAGAACAAGAGAGGAAACTTAGCTCAAAAAGGTTTCGAAGTCTGTGATCATAGAGTTCTGCTTCCTTTGCTTTTAAATGGTTACTACTGCCTTTTGATATTAGATCCATTAACACTAATTTCATTACTAGAAAATCCATTAGTAGCCCCTACTCCACTGAGAGTTTCTCTTTAAAATTAAGAAAGGAGCTAACATCTTTAAACCACACAGATTAAATCTCCTCCAAGTGAACAATAAAGCATATTACTAGTTACGTGAATGTGCTCATTTGGGGTTTTTTGGGTGATTTTTGGTAAAGTTTAAGTTACTGGTCTTACTAAGGGGTTTTGCTTTTGATGATGCTTTTAGATTTTGTTGTTTTACAAAGAACGAGTCCACCAGGGCTTGTTGACTTGTAGGTAGAGGGGCTTCCTATACCTTTCCACTAGGAATATTCATGCTGCAGAATGGATTTCTCTCTCTCCTACTGCTGGCAGGTAATTTTGGTTGAGGTGATCAAGACAAAATGACCAGAACGCTTGGCCTGAATTGTACTGATTCTGAGGTCAGTGGGATTAAAATATGCAAAGACCCCTGTTGTCAAAAGCAGGTTGATTGCTCTATTATATTTCATTTGACTTATTTCAGTGACAGACACCTCAGGTGGACTCAGGCAGTGGGAAATTCCAGGCATCTGTCACAGGGAAATGTATTCAAATCTTTGTTCTGTAGTGACTTCCTCAAGTTGGTCTAATTCACATAATAGCCATGTCTAGACCCCTCCCACTCCCCTTGTCTCTAAATTCCTCATCATGTAACAACCAATTCAGTCAATTCCTCTATAACGTGCTTTAAGCTACTTAGAAGACAATCCCTGCTATGGGCTGAATTGTGTCCTCCCAAAATTCATATGCTGAAATCCTAACCCCCAGTAGCTCAGAAATGAATCTTTATTTGGAGATAGGGAATTTAAAGAGGTGACTGAGTTAAAATGAGGCTATTAGGGTGGATTCTAATCCAATATGACTTTTATCTTTATAAGAAGAGGAGATTAGGACACAGAGTGACATGAGGAATGCATGCGCACAGAGAAAAGATCATATGAGGATATAGCAAGAAAGTAGCCATCTGCAAGCATCAGAAGAAACCAAACTGGCCCACAACTTCATCTTGTTCTTCTAGCCTTGAAACTATGAGACAATAAATTTCTGCTATTTAAGACCCCAGTCTGCAGTATTGTTATGGCAGCCCAAGCACACTAATCCAATTCCTTTGAGTCATTCTCCACATAGGGGCTCTCTACCTCTATTCCAGTTCCAGCAGATTGCTTTAATTCCTTGAATCCTTACTCCTCCAAATACTCATGACCTTTGCCATCCATGTGACTTTGTAGTTCCACTAGAAGTCAAGTACATGTTCCTACCACACTGATACTGGTCTTGGCCATGCAATTTACTTTGCCAATATGGGCAAAAGGGATGGTGTGACAGTTCTGAGCATAGGCTCTAAGAGATGTCACACTTTTCTGCTTGCTCCTTTTGTAAATTTGTCATCAAAAATGGAAATGCCTCTAACCCTCCCAGATTTCAGACAATACTACAAAGCTATAGTAATCAAAACGGCTAGTACCATGGCACAAAAACAGACATATGGATCAATGGAACAAATAGAGGGCCCAGAAATAAACTCACACTTACAGTCAATTAATCTACAACAAAGAAGGCAAGGATATACAGTGGACAAAAGCCAGTCTTTTCAGCAAGTGGTGTTGGCAAAGCTGGACAGCTACATGTAAATCAATGAAGTTAGAACAATCCCTCACACCATACACAAAAATAAACTCAAAATGGCTTAAAGCGTTAAATATAAGACATGACACTATAAAACTCCTAGAAGAGAATATAGGGAAAACATTCTCTGACATAAATCATAGCAATGTCTTCTTAGGTCAGTCTCCCAAGGCAAAAGAAATAAAAGCAAAAATAAAGAAATGGGACCTAATCAAACATACAAGTTTTTGCACAGCAAAGGAAACCATCAACAAAATGAAAAGACAACCTTGGAATGGGAGAAAATATTCACAACCCATGAGACCAACAAAGGCTTAATTTCCAAAACATACAAACAGCTCATACAACTCAGTAACAAATACCAAACAACCCAACCAAAAAATGGGCAGAAGACCTAAATAGACATTTCTCTAAAGAAGACAAACAGATGGCCAACAGGCACATGAAAAGATGCTCAACATCACTAATTATTAAAAACATGCAAATCAAAACTACAATAAGGTATCACCTCACATCAGCCAGAATGGCCATCATCAAAATATCTACAAACAATAAATGCTGGAGAGGGTGTGGAGAAAAGGGAACCCTCCTACACTGTTGGAGGGAATGTAATTTGGTACAGCCACTATGGAGAAGAGTATGGAGGATCCTTAAAAAACTAAAATTACAGTTACCATATGATCCAGCAATCCCACTCCTGGGGATATATCCAGAAAAGATGAAAATTCTAATTCAAAAAGATACACACACCCAAATGTTCATAGTACCAATATTTACAGTAGCTAAGACGACATGGAAGCCACCTAAATGTCCATCGACAAAGGAATGGATAAAGAAGATGTGGTAGAGAGACTTTCAAGATGGCAGAAAAGTAAGATGTGGAGATCACCTTCCTCCCCACAAATATATCAGAAATACATCTACATGTGGAACAACACCTACAGAACACGTACTGAATGCTGGCAGAAGACCTCAACCTCCCAAAATGCAAGAAACTCCCCACGTACCTGGGTAGGGCAAAAGAAAAAAGAAAATACAGAGACAAAGAATAGGTGGGACCTGCACCTCTGGGAGGGAGCTGTGAAGGAGGAAAGGTTTCCACACACTAGGAAGCCCCTTCGTGGGCGGAGACTGCAGGTGGCGGAGGGGGAAAGCTTCGGAGCCGCGGAGGAGAGCGCAGCAACAGGGGTGCAGAGATCCTAGGGTTCTGTATGTCCATTTTTTTTTAATTATAGTTTTTAGTGCTTGTTATCATTGGTGGATTTGTTTTGGTTGCTCTCTTCCTCCTTTCTTTCTTTTTTATTACTTTTTAATTTTTTTCATTTTTAATAATTATTTTTAAATTTTTATTTTAATAACTTTATTTATTTTCTTTTTCTTTCTTTCTTTCTTCTTTTCTCCCTTTTCTTCTGAGCCATGTGGCTGACACAGTCTTGGTGCTCCAGCTGGGTGTCAGGTCTGAGAGGGAATGTAATTTGGTACAGCCACTATGGAGAAGAGTATGGAGGATCCTTAAAAAACTAAAATTACAGTTACCATATGATCCAGCAATCCCACTCCTGGGGATATATCCAGAAAAGATGAAAATTCTAATTCAAAAAGATACACACACCCAAATGTTCATAGTACCAATATTTACAGTAGCTAAGACGACATGGAAGCCACCTAAATGTCCATCGACAAAGGAATGGATAAAGAAGATGTGGTAGAGAGACTTTCAAGATGGCAGAAAAGTAAGATGTGGAGATCACCTTCCTCCCCACAAATAATAGAGACCCTCCGGCTCCATATAATATCAAACAGCTAAAGCTCTCCCAGAGATCTCCATCTCGACGCTAAGACCCAGCTCCACTGAACAACCAGCAAGCTCCAGTGCTGGACACCCCATGTCAAAGACAGGAACACAACCCCACCCATTAGCACAGAGGCTGCCTAAAATCATAATAAGGTCACAGACACCCCAAAACACACCACCAGACATATCACATCAGCCAGAATGGCCATCATCAAAATATCTACAAACAATAAATGCTGGAGAGGGTGTGGAGAAAAGGGAACCCTCCTACACTGTTGGAGGGAATGTAATTTGGTACAGCCACTATGGAGAAGAGTATGGAGGATCCTTAAAAAACTAAAATTACAGTTACCATATGATCCAGCAATCCCACTCCTGGGGATATATCCAGAAAAGATGAAAATTCTAATTCAAAAAGATACACACACCCAAATGTTCATAGTACCAATATTTACAGTAGCTAAGACGACATGGAAGCCACCTAAATGTCCATCGACAAAGGAATGGATAAAGAAGATGTGGTAGAGAGACTTTCAAGATGGCAGAAAAGTAAGATGTGGAGATCACCTTCCTCCCCACAAATATATCAGAAATACATCTACATGTGGAACAACACCTACAGAACACGTACTGAATGCTGGCAGAAGACCTCAACCTCCCAAAATGCAAGAAACTCCCCACGTACCTGGGTAGGGCAAAAGAAAAAAGAAAATACAGAGACAAAGAATAGGTGGGACCTGCACCTCTGGGAGGGAGCTGTGAAGGAGGAAAGGTTTCCACACACTAGGAAGCCCCTTCGTGGGCGGAGACTGCAGGTGGCGGAGGGGGAAAGCTTCGGAGCCGCGGAGGAGAGCGCAGCAACAGGGGTGCAGAGGCCAAAAAGTGGAGAGATTCCCGCACAGAGGATCGGTGCCGACCAGCACTCACCAGCCCGAGAGGCTTGTCTGCTCACCTGCCAGAACAGGCGGAGGCTGGGAGCTGAGGCTCAGGCTTCGGAGGTCAGATCCCAGGGAAAGGACTGGTGTTGGCTGCGTGAACACACCCTGAAGGGGGCTAGTGTGCCACGGCTAGCCGGGAGGGAGTATGGGAAAAAGTCTGGAACTGCCGAAGAGGCAAGAGACCATTGTTTCAGGGTGCGCGAGGAGAGGGGATTCAGAGCACCGCCTAAATGACCTCCAGAGATGGGTGCTAGCTGTGGCTATCAGCACGGACCCCAAGACGGGCATGAGACGCCAAGGCCGCTGCTGCCGCCACCAAGAAGCCTGTGTGCGAGCACAGGTCACTCTCCACACCTGCCCTCCCGGGAGCCTGTGCAACCCACCAAACCTCACTAATCATCAGAGAAATGCAAATCAAAACTACAATGAGGTCTCACCTCACATCGGTCAGAATGGCCATCATCAAAAAATCTACAGACAATAAACGCTGGAGAGGGTGTGGAGAAAAGGGAACCCTCTTGCACTGCTGGTGGGAATGTAAATTGATACAGCCACAATCAAGAACAGTATGGAGGTTCCTAAAAACACTAAAAATAGAACTATCATATGACCCAGTAATCCCACTACTGGCATATACCCTGATAAAACTGTAATTCGAAAAGAGACATGGACCACAATGTTCACTGCAGCCCTTTTTTTAGGCACCCAACATAGCAACACCTCAATACATAAGGCAAATGCTAACAGCCATAAAAGGGGAAATCGACAGTAACACAATCAGTAGGGGACTTTAACTCCCCAGTTTCATCAATGGACAGATCATCCAAAATGAAAATAAATAACGCAACACAAGCTTTAAAGAATACATTAAAAAAGATGGACTTAATTGATATTTATAGGACATTCCATCCAAGAACAACAGAATACACTTTCTCCTCAAGTGCTCATGGAACATTCTCCAGGATAGATCATATCGTGGGTCACAAATCAAGCCTTGGTAAATTTAAGAAAAGTGAAATCGTGTCAAGTATCTTTTCCGACCACAATGCTATGAGACTAGATATCAATTACAGGAAAAAAACCTGTAAAAATACAAACACGTGGAGGCTAAACAATACACTACTATATAACCAAGAGATCACTGAATAAATCAAAGAGGAAACCAAAAAATACCTAGAAACAAATGCCAATGAAAACACGACGACCCAAAACCTATGGGATGCAGCAAAAGCAGTTCTAAGAGGGAAGCTTATAGCAGTACAATCCTGCCTCAAGAAACATGAAACAACTCAGATAAACAACCTAACCTTACATCTAAAGCAATTAGAGAAAGAAGAACAAAAAAATCCCAAAGTTAGCAGAAGGAAAGAAATCAGAAAGATCAGATCACAAATAAATGAAGGAAATGATAGCAAAGATCAATAAAACTAAAAGCTGGTTCTTTGAGAAGATAAACAAAACTGATAAACCATTAGCCATGCCCATCAAGAAAAAAAGGAGAGGACTCAAATCAATAGAATTAGAAATGAAAAAGGAGAAGTAACAACTGACAGAGCAGAAATACAAAGGATCATGAGAGAATACTACAAGCAACTCTATGCCAATAAAATGGACAACCTGGAAGAAATGGACAAATTCTTAGAAAGGTATAACCTTCCAAGCATGAACCAGAAAGAAACAGAAGATATGCTCAGACCAATCACAAGGACTGAAATTGAAACTGTGATTAAAAATCTTCCAACAAATAAAAGCCCAGGACCAGATAGCTGCACAGGCGAATTCTATCAAACATTTAGAGAACAGCTAACACCTATCCTTCTCAAACTCCTCCAAAATACAGCAGAGAGAGGAACACTCCCAAACTCTTTCTATGAGGCCACCATCACCCTGATACCAAAACCGGACAATAATGTCACACACAAAAAAAATACAGACCAATATCACTGATGAACATAGATGCAAAAATCCTCAACAAAATACTAGCAAACAGAATCCAACAGCACATTAAAAGCATCATACACCATGATCAAGTGGGGTTTATCCCAGGAATGCAAGGATTCCTCAACATACGGAAATCAATCAATGTGATACACCATATTAACATACTGAAGGATAAAAACCTTATGATCATCTCAATTGATGCAAAAAAAGCTTTCAATAAAATTCAGCACCCATTTATGATAAAAACCCTCCAGCTACTAGGAATAGAGGGAACTTACCTCAACATACTAAAGGCCATATATGACAAACCCACAGCCAGCATCATTCCCAATGGTGAAAAACTGAAACCATTTCCACTGAGATCAGAAACAAGACAAGGTTGCCCACTCTCACCACTATTATTCAACATAGTTTTGGAAGTTTTAGCCACAGCAATCAGAGAAGAAGAAACAGAAATCAAAGGAATCCAAATCAGAAAAGAGGAGTAAAGCTGTCCCTGTTTGCAGATGACATGATACTATACATAGAGGGTCCTAAAGATGCCACCAGAAAACTACTAGAGGTAATCAATGAAATTGACAGAGATACACAACCAAATGTAAAATAGATAGCTAGTGGGAAGCAGCTGCATAGCACAGGGAGACCAGCTTGGTGCTTTGTGCCCACCTAGATGGGTGGGATAGGGAGGGTGGAAGGGAGACGCAGAGGGAGGGGATATGGGGATATATGTATACGTATAGCTGATTCAGTTTGTTGTACAGCAGAAACTAACACAACAATGTAAATTATACTCCAATAAAGTTGTTTACAAAATAAAAAATAAAAGGAGAAATAAAAATCCCCCAAAAAACCCTTTATTTTATAAGTCATTGAAATATACATACAGAAAAATGCATAAATCATGAGTATATAATTCAGTGGATATTCACAAACTGAACACACCCACGTAATTAGCACCCAAATCAAGAAACAGAACGTTACCAGCACCCCTGAAAACTTTCTCATGCCTGCTCTCAATCACCATACTCCAAAGATAACTATGGTGCCTGACTTTTAACACATAGATTAGTTTTACCTCTTTTGGACCTTAATATGAATGGAATCACACAGTATGCATCTTTGTGTCTAGCTTTTTTTTACTTAACATTATACTTAATGAGACTTATCTATGTTTTCCATGCACCAATAGCTTGTTCATTCTTGTGGCTATGGTTCAAAATCTTTCTTAAATCTAAATCTTGTCAAATGCATCTTCAAGAACTAGATTGGAGATGCCCAGCTGGAGTGTTTTATCATGTTCAATTTTCACTTGACTTTCCATGATTCAGTGAAGACAGTTTCTGCCTCTTCTTTTGGAACACTATTTCACAAGTCCTGACATGTAGAAAATATTCCTGAGAGTCTGAATTTTCCTTCCCAAGAATCTTTTTTATGTAATCTAATTACTCTCCCTGGGACCATTACATTCTTCCAATGACAGAAGACTATTATTGCTCCCTCTTAGTCATCTTTTGGCAGTAGTGCCTTTCTCCTTGCTTTTGTAGAACAACTTCTAAATGTCTTCCTATCTTCTGCCATCATTTTCAAGTTCAGGGTCCAAACCCATCAGCAAAATTCCAAGGACCATGTCCAGCCAATGGACACACAGTGCGTTGTACACAATCTTCATCTAAGGGAAGAATCTGTTCTTCCCTGAGGTCTCTTCCCTGGTGCGCCTAGATTAGAACCAGCATTGTCTTGTCTAAAAACACAAGGCCACCTTTGAGAAGAGGATGCTAAGAGGGGAGAAAATCAACTAATCCTTTATAAGCACCATGATACTTGAAAGCACTTAGATCCACTCTTCATGTCTTTATCAACCCCCCCACTTTTCCTATAACTCTTCATATGGGCCAGAGAACAACTGTGTTTTGGATTACTTTTTTCCTTTTTTTCCCCCACATCTAAAGATTCAATGTCTCCCAGGCAGTTTTCTCAAAGAATTTTGTTCTGAACTTTTTCTAGCCACTTTGAATTATGTCTTCAGTCAGATTATTTCTGATAACAACTTACAGTTTGGGGTCAGGACATCAGTCCTTTGAGAACTGTTGCCCTTTTTTCTTGGCAATATAGTAACATCTAATAATGACTTCCATAACTGAGGATCTACTCTGCACAGAGCAGTTTATAAACCTTATTTACAATCTACAAACCTGCAACATAGGTATTATTATTTTTATTTATTGACAGGGAAACCAAAGGTCCTAAGAGGTTAAGTGCCCTGCATAAAGTCATACAGTTAGCAAATGGCAGAGCCAGGAATCACACTTAAGTCTCTGGCACCAAAATTCATTCTTGTTTCTCTATCCCATCGTACTCTTCTTCCCTCAGGCTCAGCCATCTATCAGTTTCTTCAGTTCTCCATCTGCTCCCCACATGCCTAACACTCATGTGTGTAAGCACACGTGCACACACATACCCACTGTGCTGCATTCTTTTTTGATATAGTTACTTCCCTCCTCCACTCCCTCATCCTAGGGCCAAAATTATCTAAGAGAATAAATACTCAGCATCCCAAAGTATTATGGCCTAGTAAGTAAGAACCTAGACTCATAAATCAGACCATTTGTGTATGACTCCTGGTTCTTCCACTTATTAGCGGTGAAATGTTAGGCAAGTTACTTTATTTCTCTGAACTTCAGTTTCCTCATCTTTAAAATGGGAATGATAGTACCTTTCTCATAGGGCTATTGTAAGGATTAAATAAGATTATGCATGTAAAGCTCTTAGCACTGTGCATATAGCAAATGCTTGATAAACATTAAGTTACTCTTACTTATTCACAGTATCCCATATAGTCAGTGGATAGTGACTGGTTAGTCATAGTCAGGACCAGTGGTTCCCAGACCTGGACCATGGTCTGAGTCACCTGCTAGGCTTTTGGGAAAGACTATTTCCTTGGCCCTTCCCCTAGGATGAGCCCTGGAATCTGTTTTTTGTTTTGTTTTGTTTCGGTTTGGTTTTTTTGGCTGTGTTGGGTCTTCGTTGCTGTGCGCGGGCTTCCTCTAGTTGCGGCGAGCGGGGGCTACTCTTCGTTGCGGTGTGCGGGCTTCTCATTGTGGTGGCTTCTCTCATTGCGGAGCCCAGGCTCTAGGCGCGCAGGCTTTAGTAGTTGTGGCACATGGGCTCAGTAGCTGTGGCTCACGGGCTCTAGAGCGCAGGCTCAGTAGTTGTGGCACACAGGCTTAGTTGCTCTGTGGCATGTGGGATCTTCCTGGACCAGGGCTCGAACCCATGTCCCCTGCATCGGCAGGCAGATGCTTAACCACTGCGCCACCAGGGAAGTCCTGGGATCAGTATTTTTTTTAAAGCTTCTCCAGGTGACTTAGATGTTCAGCCAGACTTGGAAATCTCTGACGTAGAGCAAATCTTCAAAGGCAGTGGTTTTGGAAGTTACAATTGATTCATCCAGGGGTATGCCTGGCATTCCTCAATCTCTCCTCTCAGGCTGTGTCCTCTCTCATGCCAAATAACACTCCGCCCCACTCACACATAAACGCAGGACACACATACCCTACTCACACACCACAGCCTGGATAGAGCCATGGCCAGGGTTGGATTCCAGAAAGGGAAGATTACACTCTTATTGATGTGCATTTTAGGGTGGCCCCAGGGGAGCCCCATGTGTGCTGCAAGTGGCTGGCCAGAAGGCTGATCATGTTACTTCTGAACCTCTTTTGTGACTAAAGTCATGCCTGTTATACCTGTTTCTCCATCTGTAAGACAGCACCACTTCCGTAGTCAAAAGGCAATTAGCAAGGCGAAAATTGGAGAAAGTACTGAAATCATGGGGTTTCAGGGAATTATCATTTCTACAAATGCTCAGTCAAATGCTTTATCCTTTCCCTATGAGAAGAACCTGTTCTCTTGGCCTCTCGGTGATGGCTTTCCAATTTTCAACGTGTACCCAGTCAATCTCCATCTTAACACACAAGTGGTTCCAAGCCTGTGAACTGCAGTTTCAGAAACCTGGGGCAAGCCTGTGAGTTCTGAGGTGGTATAATGAGAAAAGGGCTCTGGGTCCTCCATATTTTCTCAGGAGCGACCTCAAATACTCACTCATTTGAGACTAAACATAGTCTTGCAAATAAGGGTGTTAACTTTCATTCAAAACTGGTGCAGCGCATTTCAATCAACCTGAGGAGCAACCAGGCTGGAAAAATAGCTGTTCGATCCCAGCTGATCCACCGCCTCAGGTACTTTGATTCAGATTGCAGCTGGGATTTGTTTTCCTGTGAAGAGGCTGTAGCAACTGCTTTCATCATCTACTGTAAGCCTAATAACAGCAGGAAATCAGGCAACGCAGGCGAAATTAAGCTCTGTGACAAATGATTTGGTTTCTTCCCATTAACAATCATGATTTGACCTGAACAGCCTCAATTAAGGGA
This sequence comes from Neophocaena asiaeorientalis asiaeorientalis, assembly GCF_003031525.2. Lineage (NCBI taxonomy): Eukaryota > Metazoa > Chordata > Mammalia > Artiodactyla > Phocoenidae > Neophocaena > Neophocaena asiaeorientalis. The sequence continues at coordinate 359,434 of NW_020174154.1, forward strand.
TTGGGGGGGTGCCCTTGGTTTGCTCATTATACATGCAAGACAGAGATCGAAAGGGAGACAGAGAAATAGACGAGAGAGAGATGAAACAGAAAACATGACAGGATGCTAATTTGGTGTGGCATAGTAAGTATGTTTCAGACTAAGTAGATGGGGTACTTCCACCCCCATTCCTCACTCTAATAATTCAAGAAAGATCACAAACACTGTATTCATGAGAGCTCGTTATGCCAATGTGTCCATTTGATGAATGGTGTCACTGATTAATGAAGACTTGAAACAATTGGATTCTGACTCCAAAGAAGTACACAGCTTTGAAGGAAAAAAAAAATCAAATAATTGGAAGTCCTCCTGCCTTAAATTCCCTCTTCCATGTTTTAGCCTTTAAAAATATATATCTTTTTACATCACTGGTATTTCCCTGTTCACAGACACATTTCTCACAAGTAATAAAGCTTGTGAAACCAAGTTAGAGAGGCTCGTCTCAATGTTACCCTTTTAGTCTTGAAACATGAAATATCATTCTCCTAGACTACCCACGGGATACTGAGAGGCTGCACAAGTTACAACTTGTGGAAATCAAACACAGAATGTGAAGGGAGATAATTATGCGCCCCCATCCAGTTCGCTGAGGCACTTCGCAGGGCAGTATCATGCTGCTTGGTCGGGGTTTTTCCCCAGGAAACTTATTTTTTACCTTTTTATTTCAAGATAGGTTTAGACTTACAGAAAAGTCGGAAAAACTGTACAGAGAATTCATACGCGTATACCCTTCACCCAGCTTCCCTGATGTTACATCCTTCCATAATCGTAGTACAATCATCAAAACCAGAAAACTAGCATTAGCACAGGTACTATCGTATATACTATAGACCTTATTCAGATTTTCACCAGTCTTTCTACTAGTGTCCCTTTCCTGTTCCAGAATCTACTCGTCCTTGGGCACCTTCAATCTGTGGCACCTCCTCAGTTTTTCCCTGTCTTTTCTGACCTTGACACTTTTGAAGAGTGCTAGCCAGTTATCTTGTAGAATTTCCCTCGATTTGGGTTTGTCTGATGTTTTCTCATAATAAGTTAAAGCTGCTATGCATTTGGGGTAAGAATACCAGAGAAACAATAGTGTACCCTTCTCAGGACATCATATCAGAGGGTACATGGTGTTGACACACCTGATTATTAGTGACGTTGACCTTGATCACTTGCTTGTGGTGTGATTGTTATGTTGGCTGCACACTGTTACTGTTTTTCCCTTTGTAATTAATAAATACCTCGAGAGAGAGAGCCTGTTTCTCCACAAATGTTCACCCACTAATTTTAGCACCTATCAGTGGATCTTGTCTTGCAGGCAGCTTTTAAAGAACCACACCAGTAGCTGCCCAAAAGGCTTTAGAAGGAAGATTCTGGAAGGATCAAACATGCTGCAGGAATATCACTTCACACTGCTGTGTACAGGAGGCAATTCCCTCATTGGACAAATGCAAGGGGCCTCTGGACACCAGGAGTGAGTGTTCTATTTCCTGGCTTGGGGTGGGTTGCGAATGATACCTCTAAGCTTTTAGGGAATGTGGAGAGGCTCAGCTTTTGCTGAAGAAAATCTTCTTGTCCATCTCTCCCCAAACAAGAAATAAAATATCCCATTGAGCTTCACCACATGATACGGACCTCAGCCACACCCACCCCAACTGCTTCCCAACTGACTTATGTCCTTTGGTTTGCAGGTGACAGCCCCCCTCACTTCCATTACCACCACCATCCTCATGGGAGAAGACTTGGCCTTTTCTTTTATCCCTCTAGGACGTTGAGCAATTCCAAGGTGCATTTCTTTGTTTTTAAAGAAATTGCCAGGCTTCCCTGGTGGTGCAGTGGTTAAAAACCCGCCTGCCAATGCAGGGAACACGGGGTTTGAGCCCTGGTCTGGGAAGAGCCCACATGCTGCGGAGCAACTAAGCCCGTGCGCCACAACTACTGAGCCTGCGCTCTAGAGCCCACAAGCCACAACTACTGAGCCCAAGTGCCACAACTACTGAAGCCCGCACGCCTAGAGCCTGTGCTCTGCATGCAACAATGAGAAGCCGCACACCGCAACAAAGAGTAGCCCCCGCTCGCTGCAACCAGAGAAAGCCCGTGCACAGCAACAAAGACCCAACGCAGCTAAAAATAAATAAATAAAATTAATTTATTTTAAAAATAATTGCCAATGTTAGTGTTGAACTCATTATCACCCATCTCATGAGGAATTCATAACCAGCTGTTTTGAATGGCTCTTGGCTTTTTACAGGCATACTAAAGCTACCTTAAACCCAGAGATGTTCCTGAAAATTGTTGCTTAATTGGGAAATAACTCCTCCATTAAAATTATCCTACAGAATTGTATTGGTGCCAGAACGGAAAGGAAGTTCTGACAAGCCCCTAACTTTGACTGAAAAATTCCCTCCAAGTGGAAAAAACACAATTTTAATGTGTTCAAAGACCAGAAATAAAGAATGAGAAATAAAGAATAATTAGACTCAAGTCTTAGGCTTTCTTTTTTTGACCTGCTGTTAAATGTGTCTATGACCTTGGAGTATCTTCTACTGGGTGGTGGCAATATACTTACAGTGTATAACCCCACATACAAGTTGCTCCCTCAATAATTCCTTTCTAGATGACCCAAGTCACAAGTTTGACTCTTCCAACCCCAGAGGCAAAGGTAGTTTAGTGAGAGGAGACCAATCCAGGAGAGCCGAGATCCTCTAATGTTGTCATCTGCCCTCAGACTTAGGACTACCCATGAACATCAATAAAAGTCTTCAGAACATATTCTCACCGAAGGGCACTTCCTACCCCACGGACTGGTCTTGCCAAGCAAAGGAAATGCTGCTGGCCAGTGAGATGTGCTCCAAGTTGTCATTTTAGAAATAGTGATAGGGAAAGACACTCACCCTGCCTCTCACCTAGCTCCACATATAACCGTCAATACTTATTTTTTACGTAACTGGCTGAACTGGTCTAAGTAAGACTAACGTCAAAGAACATCCCTTATATGGACACATGTGGAAATCAAGGCTTTGACTGCCTAACTCCAGCCAACTGAGTTTACTGGCCCAAGCCGTCTGTAAAACTCCAACATCAGCACTTAATAAAAGACACTGTTGATTTGATCAGGGGATAGCTGAAAGGGAGGATTATGAATTACTAGTTCCCCAGTGAGTTGTTTTTGAAAAAAACAACCCAAGCCCCCAGAAGATGTTAACCACCTTGTTCTATTTGTTTTGAATGTCAGCCATTAAAATCCATGTGCGCTCTAGAGAGGGGAGAATGCAGACTTTCTACAGGAAAAAAGGGAAGGGGTAGGGAGGGCAAATCTGTGCTAGTTAATTTCACTTATTGAACCATTTAATCTTGTGGCAACTCTACAAGTTAATAAACAGTACTGGCCCATTTTATGAATGAGAAATGAAACTCAGAGAGATTGAGAAATCTGGAATAGTTAAGTGAGATTCAAACCCAGACTGGTTTGACTCCAAAGCCTATTCCTTTTAGATTACCACATCCTGCCTTTGTGGAGCCCCTCTGCATGTTCCCATGACTTAAACAATGGTGGACCAAGAGTTAGTTCAGAAAACATCCTTTCCGTACATGATGACCCAGTTGGGGGCGTCCTTGTGAACCATGGCTCTGGTTGGAAGACCCAACGCTAGAAACTGCCTCTGGCCCCAGTGGGCTCCTCTCCGCCTCTGCTTCAAGCGGAAGTATAAATACACCTCCTGGTTGTATTCACACGTTCTCTGAATAGCAAAATGACTTGTCCAGCAGCCCTTTTGGCCTTCTGTGTGTCTCCTAACAGCTTTAGGCAGAGCTGAACACTTCATGAATTTTTCTGAGAGCTGATACATAAAATCAACACCCAGAGAATTTTCCAGCAATGACTGGGAACTCAGCAGACCCAAACCACTTTGCAAACCACTTAAAACCCCATTGAAAAGCTGAGAATTTGTGTTTTTCCTTCTCTCATTTTTACTCCTAATTTTCCTCCTCTCAAGTGGATAAACAAAATCTTTTATTGTCTCATGAAAACACACATCATTAACTGCTAATCAACTCAAGGCTCAGAAATCCCTGAGCAACCTCTCAGTTTTCAGAAATGCCAGCAAGAAATAAAGTACCGTTGATAGAGCCTTGGCTAATGGGACCAGGTCAATCTCAGGGGGTTCCAGGTGCCAGGGACAGTGCCATAAAGTTAGGTCAACAAGCAGGCTCTCTGTCTGTGGGCCATGAAAGACAGATGAGGCTCCCTGGATCTTAGGTGTTAATGCCTCCTGCTTGCCAGGGTCACAAGGGCTGGGACTGCCAACAAAACAGGGTGAGGAGACCAGAGCCCCCCAGCCAAGGTCAGTTGGAGGCCAGTGAGTCTGGGAAAGGAGACGCAGGTGGTCTGGGAAGAACAAATGAGGCCCCTGGAACGAGCTAGAGGAGGCTGACTGACTGCCTGACCACAGGCATAAACAGCCTCAGGTCTAGTTCTGGCCCAGATGGGACTGGCTCTCCAAAATAGAGCACTGTGCCTTCTCTACCATTAGAGGATATAGCCGCCTTGGGGGCTATTATGTAGCAGTAATAGGCCCTCACTGTGGCTCTCTAGGCTGGGGCAGGTGTGGTGGGTTTATGGAGAAAGTTGCCACCTGATGCGCAAGGAGAATGCAGGAGGGAAACAGGCCATGCCAAGGCCATCCAATAGGTCTGGAATTAAGTGGAGGGCAAGACAGGAGGACCTGTGCAAACCCACTACGGAATGCCAAAGGGTCTTGGCAATTCCATTTAATTCAATTTAACAAGTGTGGGTTGGATCATGCTTTGTAAAAGCGTGGGAAACACAAGAGTGGAGGACACAGGGGACCCTTAGCAGTCCTAGATTTGTCATTCATGGCTTTGATTCCAGTGAGGGCCCTGATAATCCATGACATGTGGGAAGGTGCCATGGTGCTATGGCTGAAATCGAATTATGACCATTTGAGGCTGGTGTGGAGAGTGAAACATCTGATTAATGACTGAGTCTAGCTGTCCTTCAGGCATGGCAGCATCTCTGCTGTCTCCTAGTGACTACCAAGAGGTAGTGTGGCATAGTGGCTAAGAACACGAACACTGGGATTACACTGCTTGGGTTTATAATCCCAGTTTTGTCCCTTACTAGCTATTTAACATTGGACAAATTAATCTCCCAGTGCTTTTGTTTTCCCATCCATGAAATGGGGTGAACAACGCTACCTACGTGTCATGAAGATTAAATGAGTTAATACAGGATGACCTGAAAGTGTTAGTACCACTTTAAGCTTTAATAATTTCAGAAGTATAAATGCTACAAACTCACAAAAACCATCACTCAAAAGCTGTATTATATAAATTAATTTTACACTTTAGTTTCATGAATTCCTTTTGTGTATGTGGAGAGCACTTGGAACAGTGCTGGAAACATAGGAAATGTCTGTTGTTATCCTCATGGGCATTACCACCTGGGAAGCTACACTTTACTTTTTTTCATGGGAAAATAAAAGGCCTGGGAATGCCTCCTTGGCAAATGTTAAGGATCCTTCTACTGAAGTCAGGATTCCATTTGTGGGGAGTGAATCGGCACAAGGAACATTGCTACAGCTCTACAAGGCAGCATCTATGGTTGAAGGTCACAGAGTAATTCCAAGAAGGGGCAGATGAATGTGACCCAAACAAAACTTTCCTGGGACTAGGAGAGCACTAAAACCTGTTCCTGATCATTTGAAGGCCTAGAAGAAAGCCCGTAGGCAAAATGTCATTTTATGAAATGCTTTTATACCAGCTCCTTTAGCATCTACAGGTGGTATGATTTGAGTGGCCTCAAAACACACCAAAAATTATATCCCCACCAACCTGTAGTACAGCCTGAAATTCCACCATTATAGGCTCACAGTCCCAGCTACACACACCCCAGGGAGCATTAAGTGCTTTTATTCATCAACACTGGAGTGTGACTTTGTTTAATCAGCCTCTTTCCTCTAACAGCTAGCTGAGTGGCTTGGAGGGAGAGAAGAGCAGTTCTGAAGGTAGCAGAGGAAAGGAGAATTTGCAAACCTGGAGAATGTTTGCAAATTTGCAAACCCTGGAGAATGAGGGTTACTGTCTGAGCAGGCACTCCAAGGAGGGCTCTGGGAAGATCGGGCCCCTGTGACAGGAGAGGAAACACTTCAGGGAAGAAGACAGGCCTAGAAGGGGTGGGTGGCAGCTGCCTTGAAGCTGTACAAGCTTTCTGCCACTGTATTGCCCACAAATCACAGCAAAAATGCTTCATGAATGATTAAATTATCTATTACAATATTCTTGTAAAACGGCTTTTTAAAAGAGCTACAACCAGACAGAAATTTTACACTTTACTATTGAATGTTGCTGAATTCTAATTTGCTTGTTTGTTTGCTTCCCAAAAGGCTCACTAGTCCCTCACCATAAACTTGCAAAGTAATTTATATTCTTCACAATTAGGTTCCCTTAAGCCAAATCACTCAGTAATGTAATTAAAAATGAAAACTTTAACTCCTCATCTTTAAATGCAATAGTAACAACAGTTCCTGGATAGGATGTAACCTTTCAAGCTTCTTTTAAATTTTGTCTTATGCGTAAGATGGTGCTTTAGTGGTAGACATTAATTGCACTAAAATGGTAATGCAAAACCACCAGCAACTTGCAGCCATATACCTTATACTTGGCTCAGATCAATGCCGTGATTATAATTAAGAATGCATGCTTGTGTCTGGCATAAATCTCCATTTTGTGACGTGCAAAATAACATTTAAGATAATCATTTTCTTTCTAGTCAACCCCTAAATCAAAGGAGAATGTGTGGAGAGAGATTTGTAGAAACTAAGGATATAGTGACCTGCCCTTAACTGGAAGCCACTTACCTGACTCATGTAAACTTGGGGAGAACTGCCAAAAATCTAGATCTGGCATAGCCCAAATGTACCTATCAAATCATGTGTGTAAGAAAGACACTAGAAAAGTGCACAGGGGCTTCCCTGGTGGCGCAATGGTTAAGAATTCACCTGCCAACTCAGGGGACACGGGTTCGAGCCCTGGTCTGGGAAGATCCCACATGCCATGGAGCAACTAAGCCCGTGTGCCACAACTACTGAGCCCGCACGCCTAGAGACCATGCTCCGCAACAAGAGAAGCCACCGCAATGAGAGGTCCGCGTACAGCAACAAACAGTAGCCCCAGCTCACCACAGCTAGAGAAAGCCCACATGCAGCAACGAAGACCCAATGCAGCCAAGAATTTTTTTTAAAGTGCAGACTCTAGGAGTTGGGGATGTTCACGAGCACCCCCAAATGGGAGTGTGCAGTTAGGTGGAGAGTTCTGGGACACACTATGAAAGTGGCAGAAGGGATGGTGGTAGGTGGTGGGGAGTCGAAGTTAGGATGGAAAGCTCTGGCACTGCTTATATATGTTCCCCTGGGGCTGGGATTAGGGTGGGTGACGGAGGAGCCTACATGGTGGCAAGCCTGCCACTTAACTGAGGAGTCCCCATGACAGCAGGACGATGTCTTTCCCCCACCGCATCTCCAGGGCCTAGCACTTGGTAGGCACTGCACAGAAATTTGTCGACTGACTGAATGACTCACTCCCTTCACTTGGGTCCCAAGGCTGGAAGATTTGGGAGATGGGGCAGATGCTGTCCTACCAAAGAAGCCTCAGGATCTGGAAACGTGAGTAGGAGGTGGAGTGGGGCATGCATGACTTCCTCATAAATATCCTCTGAGACATTCAAGTCACCAAAAGGAAAGAGGAAAATGGAGTGTTTTCTACCCTCAGAAACTGAGAGGAAGAAAGAAAAACTGCAGGGGTCCAATTGGACTGGGATGAGAGAGGATGGTGCTGGGAGGGACAGGGTGGGGCATTTTTAAAGAGGATATCATTTTAGGGTCAGTTCCCTGACCCTTAAAGCAGAAAGGGAATACCGTTAGAGGGTGAGGCTGTACAAGGCAGTTGCATGGGCTGCAAAAACGCTAAGGGCGACATGTTTTGGTGTAGGCCCGAGATGGCGACAGACGAAATGGGGAAACAGGCAAAGCTCATTTGGAATTTGGAGCCTGTGTGGTGAGGTCTGACCACCACACTGAACATCTAAATTCTTGGTGAAGACTCTGCTTTGCTTCTTCCCTGAATGGTTCGAATTATGAAGGGTTGGATCCTTCTTTCCTTTTAGGGGGAATTAATAAGCAAATGAAGATGTGCACATGGGTAAAACCTCCCCTAGGCTGGTCAGTGAACACAGAATGGGGCATCTTACCCTAGTTTTCACTAGGGTAAGGAGTAGTAAAGGAGTAAAGTAAAGGAGTAAAGAGCAAGGTGGCATCCTTGCCAGTCCTCTGCTCTCCACCAAGGCCAGGACTAAACTGTATGCCATCTGAAACCCAGTAGGCACAGCTTGTAAAGTCTTCCACCTACCCGAAGACTTGGAATTTAAAAACCAACCTCTTTCCTCTGCTTTTAACCCTCCTTTCCATAGAAGTTTCCAGAAAAGTTCAGCAAGGGAACCAAAAACTGCGAATGTCCACAAGATTTCCAAACAACAGCAACGATAAAATACAATAACAACAACAAAACCCTCACCCAAACATTTAAAAGTTAAAAATGCCAGCGTTTTCCTTAGCTTGAGGCAAAAATGACTTTTTTATTACATGGGGAAAAGGAGCATGAAATCTCACAGGTCTTTGCCAAAGCTGAAACTCTCTGGGTAAGCCTTCAGAAGGAGCACGTCGTTGAGCGGGCCATGGAAGGCGTGCTCTTTAATTAGAAGTGCATGGGTCTCTCTGGCTCCATCGTCCCGATATTCACTAAGATCTCCCCTGCCTGGTCCTCTTTCATTCCCTGGCGGAGGAGGGGGGTGGCTCTGGCATCAGCGAGGTTCTTTTGTAGGGGACGCACAATGAAGAGGACAGGCTCACAGCAGCTGACCAGAAAGGTTCTGACAAAGCAGGCCTTCTGTTTCTTGCTTCGTAGTCCCTTCATAACAACTTCCTATGGATGTTTAGATTATAGGAATTCCTTACTTAGGAAACAGATGTGTTCCGAGCAGAGAGGTCGCTGGATATGGGCTGTGAGGCCAAGACTGTCTGGCTTCAAAGCCTGGATCTGCCATTTGTTAGCTGTGCATATTGGGCCAGTTAATTAGGTCTGCTTAGCATAGCTTCTTCCTCTGTAAGATGGAGCTAAGACCTACCCTGAAAAGTGGTTGGGGAATTAGGGGAGATGTATTTACATGAAGTACTGGCTGATCCAGTACTGCTTTCTTTTTGACTGCACTGATGGATTCAGTGATACTGTCCCATGGGAAGCATTTCCTTACTCATGAGTTGAAACGTTTGATGATAATGAAGATGTCAAGATGAGATTTAGTCTCTCTGAATTTCAGACAGATTGAACATTTTGAAATTTCAAGAGTTCAACTCAGAGCTAGTTTACTCCTGACTTTATACACTTCATAAGGACAAACCGTCACATACGGCCTTTCCTTAACAACACGGGACATTTGCTTGACAAGTGAATCCTTCAGCTTCCATAGGAGATAGGACACAAACTGGGAATCAGCATAGAAAGATCCCATGGGATACTGGTTCAGCACAGACAGACGTGCAACCTGGAATGTTAAGTCCCCGTGAAATGTCAAGTGAAATAACCCAATGATTTTACTCCTTGTCAGGCAATCACAACTGGTAGAGCAGAAAATGTCTGGGGCATCCCCTTCATGCACTGTGCTGACCAGCACATTGGGATGGATTTAAGCTCCCGTCCCAACAAAGAACCTGTTGAAGGCAGTCGGCCCTATGCAAGTAGGAAGACCACCCACCCCTGCACCTCTCAGATGCTGAACATTGATGCCACAATATTGCTGTGCAATTGCCCACAGAGAATTCTTTCTTAACATTAAAAAACTGCATTAATATAGCTTGCAGGCAAATTAAGGTCCAATGACTAAGATAAATAACAAACTTGGAGGAAATGTCATTATTTCATTCTTTTTTATGGCCTAGTAATATTCCATTGTATATATGTGCCACATTTTCTTTATCCATTCCTCTGTCAAAGGACATTTAGGTTGCTTCTATGTCCTGGCTATTGTAAATAGTGCTGCTATGAACGTTAGGGTGCATGTATCTTTTCGAAGTAGAGTTTTCTCCAGATATATGCCCAGGAGTGGGATTGCTGGATCATACAGAAGCTCTATTTTTAGTTTTTTAAGGAACCTCCATACTGTTCTCTCAACATGGATGGACCTAAAGAGTGTCCTATTAAGTGAAGTAAGTCAAACAGAGAGAGAGAAATATCACATGATATCACATATACGTGGAATCTAAAAAAATGATACAAATGAACTTATTTACAAAACAGAAACAGACTCACAGATATAGGAAACAAACTTAGGGACTTCCCTGGTAGTCCCGTGGGTAAGATTCCATGCTCCCAATGCAGGGGGCCCGGGTTCAATCCCTGGTCAGGGAACTAGATCCCCCATGCATGCCGCAACTAAGAGTTCACATGCCGCAACTAAGAAGTCCGCATGCCGCAACTAAAAGATCCTGCATGCCACAATGAAGATCCCGTGTGCCACAACTAAGACCCAGAGCAGCCAAAATAAATGTTTAAAAAATAAATATTTTTAAGAAAAAGAAAAAAACTTACAGTTACCAAAGGGGATAGCAGTGGGTGGAGGGAGAGGTAAAGTAGGAGTTGTGGATTAACATATACACACTACTACATATAAAATAGGTAAATAAGGACCTACCGTATAACACAGGGAACTATACTCAGTATTTTGTAATAACCTATAATAGAAAAGAATCTGAAAAAGAATATACATGAATATATATATATAAAACTGAATCCCTATGCTGTACTCCTGAAACTAACACAACATTGCAAATTAACTATACTGCAATTAAAATATGGAGGTAAGTGTACAGGAATATTAATGTCCATTTGAAATATCCAAAGGGATAATTGGTGCTGGCTCCTTTCAAAAAGTAAAATCCTGGACTTCCCTGGTGGCACAGTGGTTAAGAATCTGCCTGCCAATGCAGGGGACGTGGGTTCGAGCCCTGGTCTGGGAAGATCCCACATGCCGCAGAGTAACTAAGCCCGTGCACCACAACTACTGAGCCCGCGTGCCACAATTACTGAAGCCTGCGTGCCTAGAGCCCGTGCTCTAGAACAAGAGAAGCCACTGCAATGAGAAGCCCGCGCACTGCAACGAAGAGTAGCCCCTGCTCACTGCGACTAGAGAAAAAGCCCACGCGCAGCAACGAAGACCCAACGCAGCCAAAAATCAAAAAAAAAAAAAAAGTTAAAAAAAAAGTAAAATCCTTTTCTCCTACAAAGAGATTTGGCTTTCTCAGCAATGAGACTCTTACGAGGGAATGGGCAATGCTGGGCTGTGAAGCAAAGAGTTAACCATTGGATACATAGAGGTTAAGAGCATAGGTCTTTCAGAGACACAAGTTTGAATACATCTACAATGAGTGACTTTGAGTGAAATCCTTAACCACTGTAAGCCTCAGTTTTACCATCTGCAAAATGGGGGTGAGAAAGAATCTCTTCCTTGGGTGGTTGTGAAGATGACCTGGGGTAATGCATGCAACAACAGTATATCAGGAACACTCAATATTATGTCTGCTATTATAATAAGACCGTTAGGGATCCAGGAAAACCTTGGGAAATTCACAGTTCTGATGCCTATGATTGGGCCTTAGATGATCATAGGAATTAGTTGGTTAGGAGTTCAAGTTCTGGGACATCACCTAGGCAGTAGGAAGCACTCAGTGCTGGCTGAGGCAGGCACGGTCCGCAAACTGATGTGTCAGAGGGAGTCAGCAAGGTCTGAGCGCTCCTTCACCGTGATCTATATGGCTGATCAGTACAGGTGCCTGAGAGCCCCAGCTATACATTTACCAGGAAATGTTACTTGGTTAGGGAAGGAATAGAGGTACGTGAATGGAAAACATTATATTAGCTACCTATAGGGGCAAGATACAATAATAATAGCACCATCTTACATTTGTAAAAACATCTACAAAGTATCTCTGCAAATGTTACCTCATTTAATTCTTTCATCTGTAAAATGGGGCCAAGAATGCCTATCTCATTACCCCATTGACAGAGGAGGTTATGGAGACTCTGAAATGCTAGGTGACTTGCCCAAGGGTAGACAGAACGTAAAGACAAGTCAAAGGTATTGGTGTGACGGTATTTGTTAAGTAACAGATACCAGAATCTCAGGGACTTAATATATAGGCATGTATTTCTTGGTTCTAGGATAATCCAAGGTGGGTATCCCTGTTCACTGGGAAAAACAGGGGTCCATATGGTGATTCAGGGATCCAGGTGCCTGGTACCTTGCGGCTCTACCACCACCGTGCGGCTTCTCTGTAAGAAACGCATGTGCTGCAAGAGCATGGCAGAACACACGTTTCTATGAGTCAGGCCTAGAAGTGATATACATAGATATCAATTCTGCTCCCATTCTGCTGGTTAGAACTCAGTGACGTGGCCACACCTAACTGCAATAGAGCCCAGAAAATAAAGACTAGCTGTGTACCCAAGAAGAGGAGAACACAGGTGTGGTCAGCAACACTGGCCCATCCCTGCCACAGCCAGAAAGCCATATCACTTGAATCCAAGATCAGTGTTACTTCTATTATACTGGGTTCACGCTGTAACAGATTTTTAATGAGTTAATACATCTACATGGCATAATCCAAGGCATGGAGTACACGTCTGCAGACCTTAACACAGAGAGGCATTGAGGGCCACTGAAATTTGGGAGAATGCAGTCTAAAAAGGTCACTGGCAGGTAGAAGACAGGGTCATGCCATGTGACAACCCTGAAAGGGGGCTTCTTAGCTGTTGGGAAAGTACAGGGCCATGCCTATATACGACGGCAGCAACGTTGAGCCAACGGGATGAAGCGAGAGTCACGAAATTACCACGGGGAAGCTCTCTGCCTTATCACCACCTAAGTTAGGACAAAATGTGAAGTGATGCCATTAAGCAAGAGGATAACTTGGGCTCTGGCTTTTGAGTCCAAATATCAAGTTCTAAGAAGAGCTCCCTGAGGCCAAGGACTAGGTCTTTAATCCCTAAAAGCCTGACACTAAGTAGTTTCTCAGTCCACATTTTGTTGAGTGTATGAAAGAAGGAAGAAATAAGTACACATTTAAGTTTATATTGCTTCTGCATCCCATCTTACAAGGCTCAGCAATCCACATTTGAATCAGTGGAAGCTCTTGAATTCTTACTAGTGTCAGTGAGTGGACACCATCCATGTCCATTTATTGAATAACTGAGAATACACAACTATGCAAGTCAAGGTGCTGTATCATAAAATGAACTATTCGTGTTTTGATAAGCACAGTTTAACGTGAATTGTTTATTATATTTTGTGGTGTGTTTTGTAAAAGTAATGAAGACTTAGTAATGTGAGTCACTGCCAGCTCTTTGCTGGTAAATGCCGTTCCACGCCTGCACACTCCCTCCATCACTGACTTTCGGATGCTTTACTGAGGGACAGCAGTGTGCTGCACCAAGACCCCGTGAACAGACTGGCAATGTCGAGAGGAAGTGACCCACCAGAAGAACTGTCTGCTATGTCGACTTCTACTCCACATCAGCAACCTGGGAAGTGATTTTCATGATCTGTGTTAGTAAAGGTGTACTAATTCCACTAAAATGAGTTTCCTTGGAATCCACCCATGATATTTTGCGGCAGGAGAATTTTTTGATAATGACTGCACTGTTTGAAAATCACATTCTTAATTAACTAGAGTAAAAAAAATCCAGGTAAGGTTCTGGCCCAAAATGCGTAACCTGAATCCATTCATGAGGAAGCATTAGATAAACCCAAATCAAGGAACATTTTATGAAACAATGGGACTGTACCCTTCAAAATAAGTGTCATGAAACTTCACAAAGACAGATGGAAGAACTGTTCTATATTAAAGGGGACTGAAGACATGACTACTGGATGCAATGCTTGAGCTTGGATTGGAACGTGGACTGTTTTTAAAAATTGCTCTACGATGGCCAAGAAGCACATGAAAAGTTGCTCAACATCACTAATTATTAGAGAAATGCAAATCAAAACTACAAATGAGGTATCACCTGACACCAGCTAGAATGGGTATCATCAGAAAATCTACAAACAACCAATCCTGGAGAGGGTGTGGAGAAAAGGGAACCCTCTTGCACTGCTGGTGGGAATGTAAATTGATACAGCCACTATGGAGAACAGTATGGAGCTTCCTTGAAAAACTAAAAATAGAATTACCATATGACCCAGCAATCCCACTACTGGGCGTATACCCAGAGAAAACCATAATTCAAAAAGACACATGCACCCCAGTGTTCATTGCAGCACTATTTACAATAGCCAGGTCGTGGAAGCAACCTAAGCTCCCATCAACAGATGAATGGATAAAGAAGATGTGGTACATATATACAATGGAATAGTACTCAGCCATAAAAAGGAACGAAATTGAGTCATTTGTTGAGACGTGGATGGACCTAGAGACTGTCATACAGAGTGAAGTAAGTCAGAAAGAGAAAAACAAATATCGTATATTAATGCATGTATGTGGAACCTAGAAAAATGGAACAGATGAACCGGTTTGCAGGGCAGAAGTTGAGACACAGATGTAGAGGACAAACGTATGGACACCAAGCGGGGGAAACTGCGGAGGGGTGGGGATGGTGGTGTGCTGAACTGGGCGATTGGGATTGACATGTATACACGGATGTGTATAAAACTGATGACTAATAAGAACCTGCAGTATAAACAAACAAACAAACAGACAAAAAATTGCTCTACGGAGAAAACCATAATTCAAAAAGATACATGCACCCTAATGTTCACTGCAGCACTACTGACAATAGCCAGGACATGGAAGCAACCTAAATTTCCATCGACAGAGGAATGGATAAAGACGATGTGGGGTGTGTACGTGTGTGTATGCACATATATATATGCAATGGAATATTACTCAGCCACAAAAAAGAATGAAATAATGCCATTTGCAGCAACATGGATGGACCCAGAGATTGTCATACTGAGTGAAGTAAGTCAGAGAGAGAAAGACAAATAGCATATGATATCACTTATATGTGGAATCTAAAAAATGTTATAAATGAACTTATTTACAAAACAGAAACAGACTCACAGACATAGAAAACAAACTTATGGTTACCAGGGGTAAGTGGGGGTGATAACTTGGGAGACTGGGATTGACATATATACACTACTGTATATAAAAGAGATAAATAATAAGGACCTATGGTATAGCACAGGGAACTCTACTCAATACTCTGTAATAACCTGTGTAGGAAAAGAATCTAAAACAGAGTGGATATATGTATATGTATAACTAAAGCACTTTGCTGTACACCTGAAATTAATACAACATTGTAACAACTATACTCCAATACAAATTTTTAAAAATTGCTCTAAAGGACATTATTGAAACAATCAGCAAAATTTTAATATGGACTCTATACCAGCTAATGGTGGAATATCAACGCTCAATTTCCTGAATTGGATAACTGAACTGTGGTTTTGTAAGACAATGCCATTACGTACTGAAATATTTAAAGGAAAAGGGTCACGATGTCTGCATGCTAGTCTCAAATGGTTTGGTAAATAATGGTAACTATACCTACATATAGAGAGAGATTTGAAGGTCTGTTAGAGTAGCTAGAGTTACCTTAACTAATATTCTGTCTCACCAATTACTTGGCCTTATTGTGCTACCGTCTGAAAAATGTTAATAAGTAAATCTAAGTGAAAGTTTGTGGAAGTTCATTATTCTATTTCCATCATTTTTCTGTAGCTTTAATGTTTTTCATAAATAAGGTTAAAAAAGACACACACACACACACAAGGACCATATCCCCATTCAGTATCAGCAAGTGTTAGAAGCAGAATAGGTCTTTAACATTCCTAAGGTATTAACCTTAAGACCTTCCATGAATTCTTGACTTGGTTAATATCCATAGAACGTAGCATCCCTCATCAAATGCAGTGAAACGAAACTTCCTGAGCAAAAATGTGTATGCGACAAGCAGAGAAAACAAAACCACCTTGAGATGTGGAGGCTAGCAATTGCCTGGACTGCCCTTAGAAAGAGGCTTGTTGCAGTGCTCGAAATCCATGCCCCACCAAAAGTAGAAATGACTGTCAGGGTCACTCACGAGGAGTTGGAATGGCAGTTGTTGAATCTTCAGATGCCAAGAATCCACCATATTTGGAAATCAGTAGGGGTTCCTTTTTGAGCTCCAGAAATTTGGGGTTAGAGTTTTGTTTTGTTTGGGAAGTTGGGTGGGTGGTTTGGGAGTCTCAATGAGCTTTTCTGGATGAAGGGATTGAAATGTTTGCGGGGAGGTGGTAAAGGGAGGTCAAAGAATAGTTGGGGATCGATAGTTAAAGAGAAAAACTAAATGGAGTTCAGCTACAGTTCAACTCAGCCTCCTCTTCCCGCCTGCAGTCCAGGAGCAGTTGTTTTCCCTGCAAAAGAGGGACTGTTACGTGTGCAGGGAACAAAGATGGAATCTATTGCACTGGGTTATCCATTCTATATAAGTGATTGTGACTAGATAAAAAGAAAATGGTCTTTCTAAGCCATCTGCCTAGAGAGAGAAATAGCAGTGTAGCAGGCAGTCTTTACAGTGGTTTTTATTGTAATGTGATTTTTTAAAATCGATGGTCAGAGGTCAGGTGATCTATCAGGTTTCCGATTAAATTTTGGATTTCCCCTTCCATAAGTCATTTTTCTAAAGAGACTGGACAACTGGGTTATGTTTACTAGTTGACACGTGCCCAGCAAGTTGAAAAACATTTTTAATTTGGGAAAATAGTCATGCCACTCCTGCCAGAACCCATTCTGTCTTCTTTTTGCCTTCAGTGTTGATCTTAAAGTCCTTAAAATCCCAATTAGGGCCTTTTGAAATCTCACTCCGAAGTATATTTTCAGTCCATACCCTCCCAACCCTGCCACCACCCAATCCTGCACCCACAGTGTAGTCACTAGGATACTTCAAGTTCTCCAAACACATCATACCCTTATGACTAGTTCCATGCTGTTTCCTATTTTGTCTTCTGGAAATGCTCTGCCTGCCATCTCTACCTAGTAAACTCTTACCCATCCTTCAAAGCTCAGCTCAAACATCACCTCTCCTGGAATACGTTCCATGACTCTTGCTCCCTCCTTAATCCCAGGCACAGTGAATCACTTTCTTTTCTGTCCTCCAATGGTACCTTATCAACCCTCTGTCATAGTCATTCACACAGTGTTCTAGAATTAATTTCCTGACTATATTTTTAACAACTTTAGTATAGAGACCCTGTTTTGTACCTCTGCATGCTCTGTAACCAGAACAATCGATGCTACATAGTAGGTATTCCAACATGTGTGTTGAGGAATGAATCAATGACATGATCAATGGCTGGGAAAACTGCAACTATGTGCACTGTCTTGCCTACAAGCTAAACACTCAAAATGTATGAACACAGCATAACAACAGCTTCTGTTCACTGAGTACCTACTTTCTGCTGGCACAATGCATACATTTTATCTCACATCAACTCTACTACATGATTACTGCTATGTTCATTTTACAAATGAATAAAAACCAAGTTAGGTAGGAATCTTTTGCGACTGGGGCCCTCCTCTTTGTTTCCCTTTGGAGAAAGGATATCCCTCAATATCTCTGGGACAAGATGGATGGAATAAGGAGGAAATCTGGAATCCAGACGCTCTCAGCCTATTCCTATAGCTCTCCCTAGCATCCTTCTGCTGACCAGTGGCCACCACTGGCCGCTAAAGGTAGTTTTGACACAAGTAATAACGGTACTCTGCATTCTCCTGGTATTGATACTTATTGAAATCACAGGGGTTTTTTTTCACATTCTGAGCCCCTGAGTTGTCCAGGTTTGGCAGCAAGATATCTAGAACATGCTACAGGCCGTTCCGAAAAATCAGGTGTAAACTCTGTGGTGATTCTCTACCAGGGCCAGGGAATGGTTTGGGCTTTCCAGTAATACAGCCTTTCCTGCTGAGCCTATCAGGACCATACTGCAAATCTCTAGGAAACATATTGGCTCCCATTCATCACCCTTTCTCCGTTATCCCTAATGCCATTAGCTCTACGTGCCATCCCACTAATGACGCACTGCTATTTGGTAGTCAGAAATTTATTTTTACTCACTATGTGTCATCTATATTCCTCATCCAAGAAAGTGGCAGGGCCCTTTTTAGTGGCATCATTTGTTAATCAGATTCACACAAATGAAAATCACTTGGAATCTTCCAATTCACTTGGCAATGTGGTTATTCAGAATGAAAAAGAAAAGGCATAAATAGAAAACAATTAAAATCCCCATCTTTTAAAATATGTACATATCTGAATAACAGCTAAATAAATCTAACCTTAGCTTGGTGATTTTTTTTTCCACACAAGGTTAACTGGCTTTAAAAAAATAAGGAAAAATGTAATTCACAGAAAACGAACCAAGCATTTACTTTAACCAACTCACTTTTCTTCTAGTTCAGCCGTTTACAGAATTTCTCCCTAATCCTCCAGTGAAAAGGTTTTCAGTGACAGATACAAGAGCTTGTCTCCTGGAAACCCCAGCCTACCACCAGCCTGAGGGACTTGGACTCATCTTGGAAAGAGTCCCCCTGTCTGGGTACCCAGAGGCAGGATGAGGTGGTAGCCATCTCATATCTACTTTTAAACACAAAAATTCTACAGGTTTGAATAGACATTTTGGCAAAGAAGATATGTGAATGGCCAATAAGCACATGAAAAGATGCTCAACATCATTAGTCGTCAGAGAAATACAAATCATCACCATAATGAGACACCATTTCACACCCACTGAAAGGGTGATAATAATTTTAAAAAGATCATAACAAGCATTGGTAAGGATATGGAGAAACTGGAAGCCTCGTTACGTTGCTGATGAGAATGTAAAATGGTACGACCAATTTGGAAAACCGTTCAGCAGCTTCTTTAAAGCTGAAACCTAAATTTACCCTATGACCCAGCAATTCTACTCCTAGGTATCTCTCTACTCAAGAGGACTAAAAACACACATCCACACAAGATTCGCATGTAAATGTTCAGAGTGGCATTATTCACAATAGGCAAAAGGTGGAAACACCTCAAATGTCTACCAACTAGTGAATGGCTGGATAAAATGTGGCACAGCCATAACAAGAGAATACTATTCAGCAATAAAAAGGAAGGAAATAAAGATACATGCTAGAACGTGAGTGAGACTCAAAAGCGTGATGATGCTAAACGAAAGAAGTCAGATGGAAAAAGCCACTCCATTTATAGGCAATGTCCAGAAAAGGCAACTCTATAGGGACAGAAAGTAGACTAGTGGTTGCCTGGGCTGGAAGTGGGAAGATAGATCAACTATAAATGAGTATGAAGGATCTTATGGGGATGATAAGAATGTTTAAAACTGGACTATGGTTGTCAATCAACAATACTTCAATAAAAATAAAAGAAAATTTAAAAAAAAGAAAAAAACTCGACTATGGTGACGGTTGCACAAGTTGGTAAATTTACTAAAAAGTCATTAAATTGTACACTTAAAATGGGTGGGCAGTGTGGGGAATATAGTTGATAATTATGTAGTATCTTTGTATGGTGACATATCATAACTAGATTTATTGTGATAAGTTTGAAATGTATAGAAATACTGAATCACTATGTTGTGTAAAAGGAATTAACAAGTGTTGCAGGTCAAACTTCAAAAACAAACAAAACAAACTCATAGAAAAAGAGATCAGATTTGTGGTTACCAGAGGAGAGGGGTGGGGTGAGGGGAATTGGATGAAGGTGGTCAAAAGGTACAAACTTCCAGTTATAAGATAAGTAAGTACCAGGGATGTAATGTACAGCAAGATAAATATAATTAACACCGCTGCATGTTATATATGAAAGTTAAGGGAGTAAATCCTGAGTTCTCAACATGAGGAAAAAAGTTTTTTCTATTTCATTAATGCTGCATCTATATGAGATGATGGATGTCCACTAAACTTGTTGTGATAATCATTCCATG
Source organism: Neophocaena asiaeorientalis asiaeorientalis (assembly GCF_003031525.2). Taxonomy (NCBI): domain Eukaryota; kingdom Metazoa; phylum Chordata; class Mammalia; order Artiodactyla; family Phocoenidae; genus Neophocaena; species Neophocaena asiaeorientalis. Next base: position 379,556 of record NW_020174154.1, read on the forward strand.
ATGTATGTAAGTCAAATCATTATGCTTATACCCTAAACATATACAGTGCTGTATGTCAATTATAGCTCAGTAAAACTGGAAGGAAAAATATTTTAAGGTTAAAAAAAATGGGTGAATTTTACGGTATGTAAAGTATACCTCAATACCACTGTTTAAAAAATTAATGGAAATTGTTAAAGAGCTACATTTTACATAGCACCAGCCACTCCTTTCTCCAGCTCAGCTGATTGGGGTCCCTTTGTGGTCTTCAGCCCCGTGAGGCCCCTACAGTCCACGCAGTTCCCTGGAGGGCTGGTAGGGGTACCTTCAACTGCACTGGCCAGGTTTCCACCACTCTTAAACTTGAATGGACACTGTGCAGAGATGCCGGGCCATCCGGGGGACAATTCCCACCAAAAGCCTGCTGAATCCCGCCACAGCAGACAGGTAGTTCTTACGTATCTCTGGGTTGTGCCAGGACAGTCACCCTGGGGATGGGGATGGGATTCAAGTGGGAAGGGGGGTTCTCTTGTTCTCAAGCAGTTGGCATTCTGTTCTGGTTTCAGGAATACTGATTCCCTGGGAGTCCTTCTAATCTCCTTTCCCCATAATCCCAGTTTGCTCCATTTTCTTTCTTAAACCAAAAATACTTTCAGAGCAGTCACTGTGTACAACAAGCACTGCATTTATTATTATTATGACTACTGTTATCATTATTTAACAAACATATGACACTTACTCAATGCCAGATACTCTTATTTATTTATTTTTATTTAGTTGGGCTGTGCCGTGTCTTAGTTGCGGCATGTGGGCTTCTTAGCTGCAGCATGCGGGCTTCTTATCTGCGGCATGCGGGCTTCTTAGCTGCGGCATGCAAACTCTTAGTTGCTGCATGCATGCGGGATCTAGTTCCCCGACCAGGGACCGAACTTGGGCCCCCTGCATTGGGAGCACGGAGTCTTACTCACTGGACCACCAGGGAAGTCCCAGATAGTCTTCGAAGGGCTTTACAAATGCTAACTCATTTAACCCTTGTAAAAATATGAGAGCGGTACACCATCACTGTCCCCATTTTAACAGATGAGGAAGGAGTGACTTGTCCAAGGTAAAAATTGCAGAGCTGGGATTTGAAGCCAGGCTGCGCACTAGAGTTTGTGCTCTTAACTGGTATATAGCAAAAATATCATTATGTTTAATCCTGCAAATTATTTAGTGAAGTTAGTGCTTCCACCTCCATTTAAGAACAAAGAGACAGCTAGGATTGAAAGATTTTTCAATTTCCAGCTGAAGGCTTTTATTCCATTATACCATAACTGCCTCTTCCCAGGTTTTTCTTCTACAGCAGTGTTTCTCAAACTAAAGCGTGCATCAGAATCCCCTGGAAAAATCCCCAGAGTTCTGGGCCCTGTCCGTAGAGTCTCTGATTCAGCAGCTCTGGATCAGAGCCTGAGAATCCACAGCTCTAACAATTTCCCAGGTGACTCTGATGCTTCTGGTCCAGGGATCATACTTTGAGAGCCTCTGCTCTACATCAATCCACTCAAACTAACCCCATCCCAGGAGTATCACTGTAAAGTGATAGTAGAATCAGAAAACAAGATTTTGTTATTAAATTAGCCATGGGCTGCTCAGGCCAACACCAGAGGCAGAAAAGATTGGGCCCACACATTTTTTGTTCTGCCTCTTTCAATTCTAGGTAGGGATGGATCACCCCCAAAAGACTCCTATGCACATTCAAGCTTGAGATGCCTTGCTCTAGTTCACCTCTGAGAGCCTAGATTTCCTTTTGGAAATCTAAATTTCCATTTGGCTTCCACCCACTATTATATACTTAATAAAACTCAAAATGCCTGAATTTGTATCAACTATGAGGCTTAATGCACAAAGGCCAGAGATCTGGGATCACACAGACCTAGGTGAAATCTCAGATCTTTTCATTGACACTTGAGACTGAACCGTCATGTGTAAATATGGTGGTGATATATGTCTACCTCAAAGCTTTAGTGTGTCGTGATCTCAAGCTTGTAGAAGTGTCCAGCACATATAGGCACTCAGAAAGGGTTATGACATTAAACTCTATGAGGTAAGAAATGAGTTCAACAGCATGTGAAAGAGACCCCAAATGACAGTGGCCTAAACACAACAGTTCACTTCTGACTCACAAAGAAGTACAAACTGGTGTGTTGGCCCCACTTAATGAACTCATCAAGGACCCAGGCTTCATCCCTCTTTTTGATCCATTGCCAAGATGGCTTCTCACCAGACCCACTTTCCAGCAAGTGGGAAGAGGGACGTGTCACTTCCGCTCATATCCTACTGGCCAGAATTTAGTCATATGGCCACATCTAGATTTATGGAAGCCTGGGAAAGGAAACTTACTAAAAATCAATAGTTTTCTTATTTTTAAAGAAAGGGAGAGTGAATTCTGGGGGACAATTTGCAGTTTCTGTACATATATTTCTCTATTTGATCTAGATAGGCTGGATGCTGGGTAAGGAGGTGAAGAGACTGGGAGAAGGACAAGTACAAGCAAGCAGAGTTGTAGTTCTAGCAGGCAATGAGTCCTGAGCAGGGTTCAGCATGTTGAGAGCAGAAATCAAGGCAGAAAGCCAGATGAAGGATGCAGATCAAGGCTGGATGTCACTCAGCCACAGAACACTGACGGACAAGCACTCAAGTGTCTTCTGACCTTGACAGGCTGAGCCAGCCAATGGGGTCCGGGCAGACTATAGGGAGGAGGGAGTCAGGGTAGGGCTTGGATTTAGACAAGGTCCTGACCTTCTCACGATCCAAATCTCCTCGGCCCCCACCCTATCCTAGTCACCATCTCTGGCCTGAGCCTCAGCAATGAGTCTCCCAACTTGTCTCCCTGGCCCCTGCTCTGGGTTTCCAAATGGTTCTATCCACAGACCTCCTGACTCTCAAGATGCAGGATCCTTTTTTTTTTTTTTTTTAGTTTATATTTTTAATAGCTTTATTATTTTGCAAGGACTCATACATGCTTGTTGCAAATAAAATTAAGCAATATAGAAAATTCTAAAGTAAAAGAACACCCTAAGTCCCACTACCCATAGATAACCACTATTAATATTTCAGTAAATATGCTTTTCATATACCTCTCCATTTGCATAATTCACCTAAATGGTATCATACTATACCTGCTTCTCTAACCTGCTTTTTTCATTCAGAGTATGTTGAAAAGAGCTTTCCATGTCAGTTAATATAATTTTATGTCATCATTTTTAATGGCTACATAGTATTCTTTTTTAATTTATTTTTTACTGAAGTATAGTTGAATTACAATGTTGTGTTAATTACTGCTGTACAGCAAAGTGACTCAGTTATACATATACACATTCTTTTTTTAATATTCTTTTCCATTATGGTTTATCACAGGATATTGAATATAGTTCCCTGTGCTATACAGTAGGACTTTGTTGTTTATCCATTCTACATAGACCAGTTTGCATCTGCTAACCTCAAACTCCCAATCCGTCCCTCCCCCACCCCCCTGGCTACATAGTATTCTAATTTAGGAATGTATTTTACCTGACCAGTCTCCTGTTAATGAATTCTGAGACTACTTCCAATTTTTTATTGTTATAGAAATTACTGGGAATTCCCTGCCAGTCCAGTGGTTAGGACTCCGTGCTCTCATTGCCGAGGGCCCGGGTTTGATCCCCCATTGGGGAACCAAAATCCCACAAGCTGCATGGTGAGGCCAAAAAAAAAAAAGAAAAGAAAAAAGAAATTATTAACCCCAACTTAAAGATTAGGGAACTGAAGCTCTGAGAAGCTAAATGACCCCTTTTTCAAAATCCAAGTCTAGAACTAAGCTGCTCAGGCCAATCCCCAGACTTCTGACTCTTAAAACAATATTCTTTCCAACTAGACCACAGGAACAGGAAGCTGGAATTACTGACATAAGATATGGACTTGACAACTAGAAATGAGGTGTTGTTTTTAACTGCCCCATTTCTTAAAAAGTTAAGCGTATACTTGCCACAAAACCAGGCATTCCACTCCTGTGTATTTACCCAAAAGAAATGAACGCATACATCCATATAGATACTTGTACGTGAATGTCCACAGCAGCTTTATTTGTAGTATTCAAATAATGAAAACAACCTAGATGCTCATCAACAGGAAAATGGGTAAACAAATTGTGATGTAGCCATTCAATGGGATACTACTCAGCAAGCAAAAGGAATGAAGTAATGAGACATGAGATGCAGGATCCTTTTACTGTGGCCACTTCGAGGTCTTGGTCCCTTTCTCACAGAGATAGCCCTGTGCTGCCTCCTCTTTCCTCTCACCCCAGTTCCCAGGTTTCCAATGGGCTGCACATTAGAATCACCCGAGGAGCCCCACCCAGACCAACTGAATCAGCATTTCATCCCAGTTGACCCTAGCAGGGGCCTGGGCATCAGTATTTTAAGAAGCTCCTCAACTTACTCCAACAGTCAGCCAGGGTCAAGAACCACTGTCTTATAAGAAACTAAGTCACTCTCGAGAGCCAGGAAACACACTTAGAGTTCCACAAATAGGCGACTGTTGGCAGAGGATTTAGAATTCAGATCTCCAGGATGTGTGCTAAAGCAATACTCCCTAACACCATACACAAAAATAAGCTCAAAATGGATTACAGACCTAAATGTAAGGCTAGACACCATCAAACTCTTAGAGGAAAACATAGGCAGAACACTCTATGACATAAATCACAGCAAGATCCTTTTTGACCCACCTCCTAGAGAAATGGAAAGAAAAACAAAAACAAACAAATGGGACCTAATGAAACTTCAAAGCTTTTTGCACAGCAAAGGAAACCATAAACAAGACGAAAGGACAACCCTCAGAATGGGAGAAAATATTTGCAAATGAAACAACTGACAAAGGATTCATCTCCAAAATACACAAGCAGCTCATACAGCTCAATATCAAAAAAACAAACAACCCAATCCAAAAATGGGCAGAAGACCTAAACAGACATTTCTCCTGAGAAGACATACAGATTGCCAACAAACACATGAGAGGATGCTCAACATCACTAATCATCAGAGAAATGCAAATCGAAACTACAGTGAGGTATCACCTCACACCGGTCAGAATGGCCATCATCAAAAAATCTACAAGCATTTCTCTAACTTTAAAGTGCAAAGAAGTAACCACAACGGTGGGGGGTGTTAAAATGCAGATTCTACTGCACAAGGTCTGAGGCGGAGCCAGAGATTCTGCGTTTCCGACAAGCTCCCAGCTGCTGCTGCTGCTGCTGGTTCCCCACCATACTTAAGCGGCAAGGCAATAAGCTGTGTGGCTTTCAAAACCAGAGGAGAGACAGAGAGTGGCTGTAAGCGACACTGCTGCCATCCCCAGTGCACATTAGCTTTCTAAGTTCAGCACCCACAGGGTCTTTATTCCCCCCCGGGAAATGGGCAACCCCTAGCACTTTGAGGGTGCAGGCCCTCTGACGCAAGGTGAGGCAGGAAGTCTGGCCTGGGCCCATTTGCTTCCGGGTTCCCCTATAACTTAGCATCTTCCAGTCGTCTCTGCCTCTGGGTTTCCTGGAACCAGATGCAGGCAGCGTTTCCTCCTGCCTTTGGCCCCACTCCTGCTAAACTGGGGCTCAGGTTTTCAGCCCAACCTCCCTTGCCTTGTCCTCAGTGTGTGGCCTCCTGTTTTCATGCCTCTGTTTCTACCTGACTCTGTCAAGCTCAGTCCTCTCCTGATTATTCAACCTGCCATCAACTTTGGCCCATTAAACACAGATTCTCTGGTCCCAAATTCACCTTGTTTTAATAAAATGATTCAGTCAGGTTCAGAGTTCTGTGCCTTTAAGGCCAACGGAGATCTTTCCAAGCTTTCAAAGGAGAGTCCTTGTAAAACCAAAAACTGTGCACCCAAATTCACTGGGATGACCTTGTCAATTCCTTCTCTCCCATCTCCATCCACATCAACACTGATTCCAGGTTTGTCCCAAAGACCTTGGCTCTCATATTCAAACTTACCTCTCCTCATTTGTGCTTACCTAGGGTCTGATGACTTGGCTTGACTCTCCCATCTCTCCAGCTCTCGTGTCTGGCCTCAGCCCTGTCCCTATGTCCAGTCCTATAGCTCCCCTCTTGGCATTGACCATTTGAAGCCCCACTATAGAACCCACAATGGGACAACTGCACAGCACCAGCACACATCACTCTGAGCCATGCTGCCCCACCTTGCACCTGGCAGCACCATCTCCTTTACTTACAGAATCCTGCCAAGTAGAACAAGGCACTATGGTGGCCTGAAACCCAGATGAGTGCCACCAGGTGCAGTACCTTTCAGTGAGGAAGCGTAATGATTTTGCAGTCTTGTGGAGAAGTGATAATATTATAATTATGTAAGATGTAACCACTGGGAGAAACTGAGCGAAGAGTCTAATCAGACCTTTCTAGGCTATCTTGGCAACTTCCTGTAAATCTATAATTATTTTCAAATAAAAATTTTTGGAAAAGCAAAAGGGAGAGGGGGTAGAGAGAGGAAGCATGCAAACTTTAGTGCGCATATACATTGCCTGGGGGTTTATTAAGCTGCCGACTCAGATTCAGTAGGGCTAGGGCAGGGCCTGAGACCCTCTGTTTTCTAACTAGCTCCCAGGGGATGCCGAAGCTGTTCACAGACCTTCCTTTGACTATCAAGGTCATAGAACATGCTTTTTTAATGAAATGTTTCGGTCAGCCAAAAATTAACATGCTTTTAAAATATATACATATATATCTAGGTCAATTTGATACCATTTTCAAAATTCCTAACTGGGCACAGTTACTGTATAAAATACATTCTATCACCTCCAGTTTATCTCCATCATCAAGTATAATCGTTCTTTCACACTTGCGCTGAAGTCTTACAATGGAGTTAGATACCTCCCAGCTCTGAGTCTCTCTCCCTCAGCCAGAAGCAGCCCAGGCCCCCTTCATGACTGTTGGGGCCCAATAGATAGGTTATCTTGACAGTTCCTTGGGCCTTGGCCATAAGAATAAGGGTCTGCCTTCCAGTAGCCTAGGCCCTTGTGAACTAAAATTTTCCTGGTAGCATATTCCTTTGGGGAAAGGGCTGTGCCCTTCTGTCCTGCATTAACTGAGACACTAGCCAAGTGACTGGCACAGGCCAGACTCCTACCATCATAGACGACATGGGGAGGGGGGCAGAACCTGGGAGGAAGCTCCAGGAAGGATCAAGCTTCAAGCTTCAAGCTTCAAGCTTCAGGTGTAGAAAAGTCAGAAACAGGTGAAAAGGACCCAGAAAAAGGATTGCAAACAGACTTTGACTGGTCTTTATCTGCAAGTGGGGGATGGGTGTGTTGGGTGGGAGTAACGAGCCAGAGAGACAACAGACACTCACTGCCCCTCAAATGTTGTGTCTTCTTTCTAGATTTTATATGAACTCAAACCTGCATTCAGTGCCCCTAGAGGAAACTATTCCTGTGACAATTTGTTACTGACATAAAGTTTAGAATTAAAAATATTCTCAGCCCCCAATGTGTCCATCAACGGATGAATGAATAAAGAAGATGTGGTATCCCAGCTATAAAATTAATAAGTCCTGAAGATGTAATGTACAACATGGGGACTATAATTCATAATATTGTATTGTATACTCGAAAGTGGCTAAGACAGTAGACCTTAAACATTCATTACACGGAAAAAAAATTCTATAACTGTGTAGTGATGAATGTTAACTAGACATTATGGTGATCATTTTGAAAAATACACAAATAGCAAATCATTATATTGTACAACTGAAACTAATATAATGTTATATGTCAACTATATCTACTTTTTTTAAAAGATATAAAGAAATAAATGAGAAATGTATGTGGAATGCTTGGCACATATTTTTTTTAATTGAAGTATGGCTGATTTACAATGTTGTGTTAGTTTCAGGTGCAGCAAAGTGATTCAGTTATATAGATATATAGATATAGATATATTCTTTTTCAGATTCTTTTCCATTACAGGTTATTACAAGACTTGGCACATATTTTTTTTAATTGAAGTATGGCTGATTTACAATGTTGTGTTAGTTTCAGGTGCAGCAAAGTGATTCAGTTATATAGATATATAGATATAGATATATTCTTTTTCAGATTCTTTTCCATTACAGGTTATTACAAGACTTGGCACATATTTTGAAGTGTACAACTCAATGGTTTTTAGTACACTGGCACATTTTTAATGCTCAGAAATATTAGATATGGTTGGTGTCATTATGATTGGTGTCACATAATCACTAGATTGTCAGCGCCCTAAGGTTGTCTTTATCCATCTCCAAATCCTCATTACACCTAGTACTGCCCTTCCACATCAGAGGTGCTAAATAAAGTGATCTGCATAATCAAACAAAAGATGTGCTACACACACACACACACACACACACACACACAAATACAGAGAAGAATACTATTCGGCCATGAGAAAGAAGGAAATCCTGCCATCCGTGACAACATGGATGGACCCTGAAGGCATTATGCTAAGTGAAATAAGCCAGACAGAGAAAGACAAATATTGCGTGCTATCACTTATAAGTGGAATCTAGAAAAAGTCAAACTCATAGGAACAGACAGCAGAAAAGTGGATTCCAGGGGCTGGAGGGAGTGGCGTAGGGGAAGTAGGGAGAGGCTAGTTAAGGAGTACAAACTTTCAGCTGTAAGATGAATAAGGTCTGAGAATCTAATGTAAAGGATGGTGATTATAGTTGATAACACTTTATCGTATAACTGAAATTTGCTAAGAGAATAGAACTTAAATGTTCTCACAGAAAAAAAAGATAAATATGTGAGGTGATGGATGTGTTAAATAACTAGATGGGGAAAACCTTCCACAACATATACATATATCAAATCATCACAATGTACACTTTAAATATCTTACCATTTTACTTGTCAATTATAGCTCAGTAAAGCTGAAAACAATCTCAGCTCATACCTGAATATTCTAAAGGTGCAAAATCCATAGCAACTATTTATAAACTACATTTAACTAGAGACTAAAAGAGAAAGTTGAAAGGTAATCTCTCAACAATCATAAACCCAAAATTTATTTACATACATAAAAAAACCACACGTGCTTATTCATAACCTCTCTTTTTACTACCACATCTGGAAGAAAGAATCTGAAATTAAAATGCAATCAAGTCGTTATAAGCTTTTGAGAATCAGATCTCCCACAATTCCATCAGTGCACAGTAACTGACGACACCAAGAAATGAACCTACATATGAACCAAATCCTTGGCATATGCCCGGTACTCAAAACCGAGAGCAGGAAAACCAATTCTGAAAGTTTGGGAATGAAAATGAGAAAACAGAAACAAAGCACGCAGAAGAGTGGAGATGATCTGGGATCAGTTCAGATGAGCGGTTCAGATGAGGTTAATGAAGAAAAATCATACAGGCGCCCAAATATGCTACATTAGCAACAATTTGAAATGGGGAAAATAGAGCTCTCAGAAGATTACCACATAAGACACCACATCTCCCCAAATACTCCAAGTAAAATTTAAAACTTCAATTAGAGAATAGCTTGATACTGAAACATCAGCTGAGCAAGGAGATTTACGCAGCAATGAACTTGAGTTTGAGAGGCCTAGGCTGGCCACATAGCCCTGTTTACACTTTCTCACATTGCACCACACTGTGGATTACATTTAAACTCCAGGTCACAGGGGTTGGGGGGCAGGGGGAGAGGGGGAAACTTCCCCCTCCCCCCGCTTCAATACAAGTGAAGGCCCCCAACGCAGAGCCAAGCATGAGGCAGGCTCGTGCTGAACTGCCCCTCACCTCCTCCCCAGCATACACCCTCCAGATGCCCAGGGCAAAATGTGGGGTCTCTGTTATCGAAATACTCATTTCACAAGCAATCAGAAGAAAGACTGTAATGGAAAAACAGCTTCTTTATCCTTGCCGGTTCTCAGCTTTTACAAAGTTTGTTTATAGTGGAGTATAAATTAACCCAAGAAATTGAAATTGGATATAGCTCAGGCCTCCAAAGGCGACCCCAGTGGGCGGTGATCTGGGAGAGGCTGCCCTGTCTTGCCAGAGTTCTGGGAGGGTAAACCAAACGCAACCAGCCTCCTGCCTCCGCCTGGTCCTCTGGCAGCCCCACACACTCCCCTTTCCCCATCCCCGGCCCACCGTCAGCTCTCAAAGCTGCTGAAATCAGAACGACTCTGGAGTTGCTAATACCAAACTTCTTACTTCACAGAAAGATAGAATTCAGAGCTCACCATGGGCAAAATCGCCAAGAACACAGAATATGTGTCTTTCAACCCATCTCCCTCTTTCCCAGATAACATTGGCTTTTTATTTTTTTAACATTTGCTTTTGAATAGCTGCTTCCAAGGGCTCACCCGTCCCCCCAGGCCTTTCCTCACACCAGGAGAAGGCTACCTCCTCAGCCTCTGCATGGGGCACTTTATCTTCTTCAGGGAAGCTCCACTGCGAGGAAATATTCCATACACTTTCTCAGATGGGCAGCAGCTCTCTGAAATGAAATCCTCCAGCGTGATCAAGTGAATACGCCCCCAGAATGTAAAGGCAAAATAAAGTTTGCCTGATAGGAGAATGGATATACTTTCTGGGATGCAAAGTATTTCATCAATCCCAGGAGCTCTTCCAAAGAGATACCAGCAAAAGAGAAAATCTACTTGGCAGACAACAGCACAGGCTACTATGGCAGCAGCTTCCCCTCACCTTAACAGGATCAGGGAGGAACAAAGAATCCCACTCAAGGCTATTTAAGAATGAGGAAATCGTCAAACCTTTAACTGAAGCATATTGGCTCTAACTCAGCCCTTGGAGCCGCAGACTGCCAACTTGTTCCTTTTTCCTCCCTCCACTGCTGCTTGGGGGCCTTTTATTTGCCAGGTACTGTGCTAGTTCTGGGATGGAATCGCCGAGAAGTTAGACCCAGTGCCTGCCCTCATGGAGGTGACAGCCACGCAGAAAACACAGGCAAGAGAGAAAAGCCTAAGGATAAGCTCTGGCTGTAGGAGGCCCACCCCAAAACAGTAACTCTTGAAATGGGGCCTCGCATCCGTGTTTCAAGGAGCCCTTCAGGATTCTGACGCACTTCCCAGTTTGAGAACCACTGCTCTAGGCAGAAAACTTCATGACTCTCTAATCTGTGAGTCCCTCAGTCCCTTCACATGTGGTTTACACACAGGATTTCATTTTATAGTTCCAGGGGATAATAACAGTCTGCAAGGTAGATTATCGCTTAAGATAACGCTGGCTGCTGAAATGAAGAAACCTAAAATTTCAGCAGCTTAACACAACAGAAATTTATTTCTGGCTCATATTATAGGGCCCACACAGGTGTCCATTTTGGCAGTGAGAGGAGGAGAGAATCGGCTCCACTCAGTCACTGAGGGACCTAGGCTAGTGGAAGCTTTACCATCTTCATCACGAGGCTTCCACGGTCACCTGGGAGTCAATACAGAGCCAGCCGGTGGGAGAAGAGAGCATAGAGAATTCACCCCTTCTTCATAAGCACCCTCAGCCAGAAGTAACACATATCACTTCCATTCACATTCCATTGGTAGTCATATGGGCCTCACCTAGATGCACGTGGTACAGAGAAATGTAGTTCCTGTCTGGAAAGCTGCTTCCCAGCCACCACCGCATACTCTGGAAAAGTTGTGTAAATTTCTGATGGGCAGTTGTCATCTCTACCACTGCAGGGGTTACAGTTTTGCAGGTGAGCAAAGGTTTAGCCAGAATAAGAAACTGACTGAAAGTCATACAGCTTGGAAACCTGGAATGGGAATTCAAACCACAGTCTAATTCCATAGCGCTGCTCTTTAGAATACCTCATCATCATGTCCACGGTCACACCTCTGTGCTGGGCTGAATAATGCCCCGTCCCTCAAAAGATGTACGCATCCTAATCCCTGGAGCCTGTGACTATGTCATCTTCTATGGCAAAAGCGACTTGGCAGATGTAATTAAGGATCTTCCTGGTGGGCTCAATGCAATCACAAGAGGCCCTATAAAAGAGGGAGGCTGTAGAGTTAAGGCCAAAGAGAAAAAAGGAGATGTGCTAATGGAACCAGAGGGTGGAGTGATGTGCCTCTAAGATGGAGGAAGAGGCCACTAGCCAAGGAATGCAGGCAGCCTCTAGAAGCTGGAAAAGGCAAGGAAACAGGCTCTCCCTGAAGCTTCCAGAAGGAACACAGCCCTGATAACACCTTGATTTTAGACTTCTGACTTCCAGAGCTGTGAAAGAATAAATGTGTGCTGTTTTAAGCCACTAAGTTTGTGGCAATTTGTTACAGCAGCCCTGGGAAACTGATAACCCTCTCAGCACCATGGTTTTCTGTTGTTTAACTTGGTAACAGACTCCTTTGGGCAACGCCTCGAGATCTCTCCCCTCCATTTTCCCGCAGTCCCACCCAACAAGAAGCCCTTCCGTCACCTGTGCCTTCCCAGTCCACCCAGGAGGGGCAGAGCTGACAAGGAAAATGATGTGTCCTCATGTTACCAGAACTTCACACAGAACCAAGATGTCAATTTAAGCATCATTTTAAAAGTACTAAAAGAAAATAACATTTTAAAAGTTCTTGAAAACAGCCATTCATAATTCTTCTAAAAGCTCAGAAAACTAGGAATAGAGAGGTAAAGGTCTTCAACTTGATAAAGACCACCTATTCAAAAACCTACAACTAACATCATACTTAATGAAAGGTGAAAGACTGAATGCTTCCCCTCTAAGATCAGGAACAAGAAAAGGATGTCCATTCTAACCACTCTTATTGAACGTAGGACCAGGAGTCCTAGCAAGCACATGGCAAGAAAAGGAGATAAGTTGCATACAGCTCAGAAAGATAGAAAACCACTGCCTGTTTGCAGATGACATTCTTTACACAGAAAATTCCAAAGAACCTACCAAAAAAACCTCCTAGAACTAATAAGTGAATTCAGTAAGGTTGTAGATACAAGATAAACACACAAAAATGCTCATACCGTTTACATATACTAACAATAAACATAAGGAAACCAAAATTAAAAACACAGTACCATTTACACTCACTACAAAGAAAATGAAATACTTAGGTATAATCTTAGAAAAACATATTCAGGATCTGTATCCCGAAAATTACAAAATGCTGATGAAAAAATCAAAGAAGAACTAAATAAATGGATGCTCATAGATTGGAATACTAAACTTAGTAAAGATGTCAATTATCCCCAAACTGAAATCTATAGGCTTAGTGCAATTACTATCAAAATCTCAGCAAGGATTTTTGGAGACATAGATAAGACTATAGTAAAATTTATATGAAAAGGCAAAAGACCTAGAATCACTAAAACAATTTTTTAAAAGAATAAAATTGGAAGAATCACTTTACCTGATATTAAGACTTACTATACAGCTACAGTAATCAAGACAGTGTGATACTGGCAGAGGGACAGACACATAGATCAATGGAACAGAATAAAGAACCCAGAAATAGAGCTACACAAATGTGCCCAACTGATTTTTGACCAAGGTGCAAAAGCAATACAATGGAGGAAAGGTAGACTTTTCAACACATGGTGTTGCAGAAATTAGATATCCATAGGCAGAATAAATGAACCTTAACCTAAGTTTCACACCATGGACAAAAATTAACTCAAAATGGATCACAGACTTAAATGCAAAACATAAAGCTATAAAACTTTTAGAAAAAAAATTAGGAGAAATTCTTTGGGATCTAGGTCTAGGCAAAGGGGAGGGGATGTGACTTGCTGTTGGAAACGTCTTAGTGCTGGCCAGACCCCCGGAGGGTATGTGATAATCCTTTGTTCTTGCAGCTGTCCACATAGATCTGGTCACAATGTTCCTGTAAACCTCCAACAGGATAATTCTTATTTTCTGTCATGCAACTTTTTATCTCTATATGAAGATCAAGCCTGGGAGGCAGAGCCTTGAGAAAGGACTATTATGTATATTTCAGGCTCTAGGCAACATTCTTTTAGGAAGGTGCAGAGCCAGCACGGCTAAGCACAGGCAACAGAGCACAAAGGTTAGAGCTAAAGGAATAGATCCAATATGGAGTCAGGTTTGTTCTTCTCTATTACAAGAGGACCAGACATTTCACCAAAGGTAATTTAAAGATGACAAATATGCACATGTAAGGATGTTCAATATCATTAGCCATTAGAGAAATGTGAATTAAAACCAAAATGAGGGCTTCCCTGGTGGCGCAGTGGTTGAGAGTCCGCCTGCCGATACAAAATGAGATATTACTGCACACCTATGGGAATGTGAAAATGTCTAAAATAAAAAATAGTAAAAACACTGGATGCTGATGAGGACACAGAGAAAACTGGTAACTCATATATTATTGGGGGAAATGTAAAATGGTGCAGCCACTCTGGAAAAGTCTGGCTGTTTCTTATAAACCTAGATATACATTTACCATACAACCCAGAATTTCACATATTCCAAAGAAAAGGAAAGTTATGTTTACTCAAAAACCTGTACACAAATGTTCATAGCAGCTATATCCATAATAGCCAAAGCTGGGAAACAACCTGAATGTATTTCAATAGGTGAATGGTTAAACAGACTATGGTGCATCCATACCATGGAATACAGCTCAGCAATAAAGAGGGATGAACTACTGATACAGGCGACAACTTAAATGGACCTCAAGGGAATTATGCTAAATGAAAAAGGCAATCTCAAAAAACTACATACTGTGATTTGATGTATATAACATTACTGAAATAACAAAACTATAGAGATGGACAGGGTCATTACCAGGGGTTAGGGGTTGTGAGAGAGGAGTATGTGGCTATAAAGAGGTAGCACGACGGAGCCCGGTGACGAAGGAAGGGTCCTGTATCATGACTGTGATGGTAATTACTCGAAGTTACACACATGATAAATTTTCACGAAGCGACACACACACAACTGAGTACAAGTATAACTGGCTATATGTGAATAAGCTCTGGTTCTGATATTATACTGTAGTTAAGCAAGATGTCAGCATTGATGGAGGTGGATTGTAGGATGCACAGAACCTTCCTGTACGTGTCTTCACAGCCTCCTGTGAACCTGTAATTATTTCCAAATGAAAAGTTTGCAAATAAAAATAAGAAAGAATTCTTGACAGTCTACAAAATGATGTCACACGCATCCTTCGATCTCATACGAGCCTCACAGTAGCACAGGAGGATGCATAGAGTAGATTTCAATCCCATCTTACACATGGACAATCAGATGCAGATAACCTCTGCTTTGATGATCACCCAATCCAAAGCTCTCTCCCCCTTCTCCCCACATAGTAGGCATGAAGCTTAATGTGAGGAATTCAACTGTACCAAAAATGCCCCATTTCTTTGTATTCTTTGAATCAAAGCAAATCAGGCTCTAAATACCCATTCTGTCATGCTTGCAGGAAATCCAATCTTTGGCATTATTGGGTTCCCCCGTGCCTTGCCCTGGCATCACACAAAGAACTGGGAAGCTTCTCTGATACCCAGGAAATAGGCAAAGGGGATCTTCAGTTTACCATGATGGCAGCTACCATCACCATTGTCTTAGTACAGGTGGCATACAGATGTCTCCATATCCAAGGTTCCAAACCTGACCAAGACACGATGCCCTGGGTGTAAAAACCTCTGAGATGCTTAAGGAAGGTACAATTCAGGATACCAGCATTGGCCAAGTTTCCTCTAGTGGAGGGACCATGACCTACCTCCCCTACTCCAGCCATTTCATTAAGAGATGTTTTTCCAACAAAACGTTCCTTCTTATATTTAAAAATTACTTATTATTTACGGTTATAGGAAACAAATTTTAAACCAATTTGCATACATGTTTTGTTGCTGTGATACATGAGAGACTGATCAATAAAAGACTGTCAAGCGTAAAAATATCAAAGTATCACATCAGGATAAAATTCTGAGGGGGAAGCGAAACGGAAATATAATTTCAAGTATTAAAAGGAATGAAGTAAAATGTCTGATTGTTAAAGAGCTTGTCTTGTACTTTTTAAATGGATGATGGTGGCTGTCACATCATAATGATGTTTTTTTCAACAGCTTTATTGGAGTATAATTGCTTTACAATGGTGCGTTAGCTTCTGCTGTATAACAAAGTGAATCGGCCATACGTATACACATATCCCCATATCCCATCCCTCTTCTGTCTCCCTCCCACCCCTCTAGGTGGTCACAATGCACCAAGCTGATCTCCCTATTCCATGCAGCTGCTTCGCACCAGCCATCCATTCTACATTTGGTAGTGTATATATATCCATACTACTCTCTCACTTCATCCCAGCTTACCCTTTCCCCTCCCCACTTCCTCAAGTCCATTCTCTACATCTGTGTCTTTATTCCTGCCCTGCCCCTGGGTTCTTCATAACCATTTTTTTTTTAGATTCCATATATATGTGTTAGCAGACGGTATTTGTTTTTCTCTTTCTGACTTACTTCACTCTGTATGACAGATTCTAGGTCCATCCACCTCACTACAAATAACTCAATTTCGTTTCTTTTTATGGCTGAGGAATATTCCATTGTATATATGTGCCACATCTTCTTTATCCATTCACCTGTCGATGGACAGTTAGGTTGCTTCCATGTCCTGGCTGTTGTAAATAGTGCTGCAATGAACATTGTGGTCCATGTCTCTTTTTGAATTACGGCTTTCTCAGGGTATATGCCCAGTAGTGGGATTGCTACCTTGTATGGTAGTTTTATTTTTAGTTTCTTAAGGAAGCTCCACACTGTTCTCCATAGTGGCTGTATCAATTTACATTCCCACCAACAGTGCACGAGGGTTCCCTTTTCTCCACACCCTCTCCAGCATTTATTGTCTGTAGAGTTTTTGATGGTGGCCATTCTGACCAATGTGAGGTGAGACCTCATTGTAGTTTTGATTTGCATTTCTCTAATGATTAATGAGGTTGAGCATCCTTTCATGTGTTTGTTGGCAATCTGTATATCTTCTGTGGAGAAATGTCTATTTAGGTCCTCTGCCCATTTTTGGATTGGGTTGTGCCTTATGTGTTGAGGTGCTCCTATGTTGGGTGCGTTGGGTGCATAAATATTTACAATTGTTATATCTTCTTGGATTGATCCCTTGATCATTATGTAGTGTCCTTCTTTGTCTCTTGTAATAGTCTTTATTTTAAAGTCTATTTTTTCTGATATAAGAATTGGTACTCCAGCTTTCTTTTGGTTTCCATTTGCATGGAATATCTTTTTCAATCCCCTCACTTTCAGTCTGTATGTGTCCCTAGGTCTGAAGTGGGTCTCTTGTAGACAGCATATATATGGGTCTTGTTTTTGTATCCATTCAACCAGTCTATGTCTTTTGGTTGAAGCATTTAATCCATTTACAGTTAAGGTAATTCTCGGTATATATGTTCCTATTACCATTTTCTCAATTGTTTTGGGTTTGTTATTGTAAGCCTTTTCCTTCTCTTGTGTTTCCTGCCTAGAGAAGTTCCTTTAGCATTTGTTGTAAATCTGGTTTGGTGGTGCTGAATTCTCTCAGCTTTTGATTGTCTGTAAAGGTTTTTAGTTTCTCCATTGAATGTGAATGAGATCCTTGCTGGGTAGAGTAATCTTGGTTGTAGGTTCTTCCCTTTCATCACTTGAAATATGACCTGCCACTCCCTTCTGGCTTGCAGAGTTTCTCCTGAAAGATAGGCAGGGAGGCCTCTGGTGGACCAATGTCCTGAAATCGGCTCTCCCACCTCAGAGGCTCAGGCCTGACAGCCAACCAGAGCACCAAGACCCTATCAGCCACACGTCTCAGAAGAAAAGGGAGAAAACAAAGAAAGTAAAACTAAAGTTATTAAAATAAAAATATTATTAAAATAAAAATATTAAAATGTACTAAAAAAAAGAAAGAAGAGAGCAACTAAACCAATAAACAATTCTCCAATGATAGCAAGCGCTAAAAACTATACTAAAAAAATCAGACAGAAAGAACCCTAGGACAAATGGTAAAACCAAACCTATACAGACAAAAATCACACGAAGAAGCATACACATACACACTCACAAAAAGAGAAAGAGGGGAAAAAATATATTTATATATATATTTTAAAAAAGGAAGAGAGCAACCAAATCTATAAACAAATCTACCAATGATAATAAGCTCTAAATACTAAACTAAGATAAACATAAAACCAGAAACAAATTAGATGCAGAGAGCAAACCCTAAGTCTACAATTGCTCCCAAAGTCCACCATCTCAGTTTTGGGACGATTTGTTGTCTATTCAAGTATTCCACACATGCAGGGTACATCAAGTTATCATGGGGATTTAATCTGCTGCTCCTGAGGCTGCATGGAGAGATTTCCCTTTCTCTTCTTTGTTCACACAGCTCCTGGGGTTCACCTTTAGATTTGGCCCCGCCTCTGCGTGTAGGTCACCCTCTGGCGTCTGTTCTTCGCCCAGACAGGAGTGGGTTAAAGGAGCGGCTGATTCGGGGGCTCTGGCTCACTCAGGCCGGGGGGAGGGAGGGGTACGGAGTGCAGGGAGAGCCTGCAGCGACAGAGGCCTGCATGACGCTGCAGCAGCCTAGGGCATGCCGTGTGCTCTCCCGGGGAAGTTGTCCCTGGATCATGGGACCCTGGCAGTGGCTGCCCAGGCTCCCGGGAGGGCAGGTGTGGATAGGACCTGTGCTTGCACACAGTCTTCTTGGTGGCTGCAGCAGCGGCCTTAGCGTTTCGTGCCCGTCTCTGGTGTCCGCGCTGATAGCCACGTCTTGCACCTGTCTCTGGAGCTCATTCAGGCAGTGCTCTGCCTTCTGTGGGCAAACAGGGAAGGAATCCCCCCTCCTCGCTCACCCCGAAACAATGGTCTCTTGCCTCTTAGGCAGCTCCAGACTTTTCCCGGACTCCCTCCCGGCTAGCTGTGGCACACTAGCCCCCTTCAGGCTGTGTTCACGCCGCCAACCCCAGTCCTCTCCCTGGGATCTGACCTCTGAAGTCCGAGCCTCAGCTCCCAGCCCCCGCCCGCCCCAGCGGGTGAGCAGACAAGCCTCTTGGGCTGGTGAGTGCTGGTTGGCACCGATCCTCTGTGCGGGAATCTCTCCACTTTTTGCCCTCAGCACCCCTGTGGCTGCGCTCTTCTCCATGGCTCCGAAGCTTCCCACTCACTCACCCCCCGTTTCCGCCAGTGAAGGGGCTTCCTACTGTGTGGAAACTTTTCCTCCTTCACAGCTCCCTCCCAGAGGTGCAGGTCCCGTCCCTATTCTTTGTCTCTGTTTTTTCTTTTTTTCTTTTGCCCTACCCAGGTACGTGGGGAGTTTCTTGCCTTCTGGGAAGTCTGAGGTATTCTGCCAGCGTTCAGTAGGTGTTCTGCAGGAGCTGTTCCACATGTAGATGTATTTTTGATGTATTTGTTGGGAGGAAGGTGATCTCCACGTCTTACTCCTCCGCCATCTTGAAGGTCCCCACCCATAATGATGTTTTGATACCAGCAAGTACAGTATGTTTTATTTTTAAATATCAATAGTTACAATATACTATTGTATATTATGTCTTTTAGAATTACAATATTTAAACTTATAAAGGGTTTTAGATATCAACAACTTTAAAAGTGTGAGGGAATATGTAGTTTTTCAAAATTCTTTTAGAGGACATGCAAGCAGAAAACGATTTGGAAGCCCACTGATTTAGACCAAAGTTTCCTCAGTGTGGTATTCAATACAGAGACATCTCTTCACATGGAAAACAAGATGATTTTACTTGGCACAATGATGGTCCACAGACTTCACTTGCCCAACGTTTACATCTTCCTGCTTCTCCTCCACCATCTGCCCTTTGCCCTGTCTTATTGTGAGACTCCTCAGCACTGACTCTGCAGCCCTCCCCTATACCTTCCCATCTCTACCTCTTACATGCCCCTTCCTGGTTCTTAATGCTGCCCTCGAACGGCTTCCTTCTCAGTACCCTTCTTTAACTACTGCTGCACTTTAATTCTAGCCCAGTCCTCTGCCTCCTCCAGCCTCCCCTTCTCCCTTACAGAACTCCTTCTAAGACTCTTCTCTTCTCTCAGCATTCTAGTCCTTTATGAGTCACAGCCAGTCACAGCCTCAGCTCGCCTACAATCTCTCACCCCCTAGACACTGTTCCCTGGTTATACATGGAAATAGACAAACATCATGAAGATGGTTCAGAAGTGACTGAATCTCAAAAACCATTGCTTTAAACATAATGCATGTGGATCTGAACAAGACGCTTGACCAGTCCCTTATTATATCCACACAGAAAAAATACAGACATGTGGTTAGATAAAAATACAGTGAGGTAGATCCATTTATCTGGAGAGATTTGGAATTAGGTCACTCTAAATGTGATGGCATATGATCAGAGCTGAAGGAGAAAAACAGGCAATAAGTGAGGAGAGTAGAGGATGAAGAGATCTCCGTGGGCTTGGCAAATCAGGGAAGCCTACCTGGAGAAGATGGGCTATGATTTGGGTGTCAGCCACTGCCCTGTTGTAGCTCTGTCTCAGCTTTCTCCAAAGGTCACCCAGATACACTGGGTTATTCCCATTCCTCAGAGCTTGCACATGCCGGTCTGGGATTTGTAGATGTCCTCCTGATACTCTTCATTGAAATACCTGGAAATGATAAACCCGCTGGTATTCAGTGACAGTCTCTGTATCAGCCAGCTATTGCTGCATAACTATTATACAATCACAAATATTTCAGTGATCAAAATAAGCATTTATTTCTCACACACCATTAGTTTTCCTGGGGCCAAGAAGAACTAGCTTGAGTTCAGCTAGAAGGCCTTCCTTCAAGCTGTAGGTCCACTGGGATTGGTTCCTTGTAATGGGATGGGCTCTAGTCTCTCCCACATGGGTTAATTCTTGGGCCTAGGCTGAATAAGCAGAACCCAGGGGAAGCTCTTCTCATGAACATGGCCAAAGCATGAGAGAGGGAAAGTAGAAACACGTGAGGCCTCTTAAGGCTTTGGTTCAAAACCGAACTTGTGCTGCTTCTTCCCCTATTCTGTTGTCCAAAGTAAGTCTCAAGGCCAAGACCCAAATCAAGGGGTAGGGAAACCCATTTTGCCTTTTGTAAGAGAAGATGCAAAATTAAAAGGCAAAGGGCATGGATACAGGGAGGGGTGTAGAACTGGGGCTAATTAAGGCAACTTCCCACAATCTTCCATCTGCTTACTTGGGCCTGAAACTGAGCAGGACCCTGTGGGGCTCCTGGGCACAAAAGCTTTTCTGTGTCCCCCATTTCTTGTTTGTAGGAAGTAGGCTTCATTCAGCCTCCATGATCTTCTGTGAGTTCCAAAGGACAATTCAAACAGTTGCTAATCAGGCAAGGGAGGTGATGTGGAGACAAGGGAGAAGCAGTCAAAGAACAATAGTGAAGACTTGGGGCAGGTTTCTGGTTCCTCCTCAAGGGATATACATAACAATATCTTTGAGCTCTTCTGCAGAACTAAAACCCCCACTAGGGCTTCCCTGGTGGCGCAGTGGTTGAGAGTCCGCCTGCCGATGCAGGGGACACGGGTTCGTGCCCCGGTCTAGGAAGATCCCACATGCCGCGGAGCAGCTGGGCCCGTGAGCCATGGCCGCTGAGCCTGCGCGTCCGGAGCCTGTGCTCCGCAACGGGAAAGGCCACAACAGTGAGAGGCCCGCATACCGCAAAGAAAAAAAAAAAAACCACTAAATGGAAGATGTTAACTACTTGAAGACGCATTCTTCATTTCAGAGAGAAGGTCACAGTTCAATAACCTCGAGAACCACAAAAGCCCATCGTGAGACCACCTGATGCCAGATGATCTCTAGACTGAATGAATGCAGGCCCTGCACACACCCTGATCCTTATCAGCAACCCTGCCACTTGACTATAAGACTTCTCACAGACCCTCCCAGGTTGGGACACACAGCTTTGAGGACATTAGCACTCTGTGGCCCCCTTTGCCCAGCAAAGCTTGCTATTTTTTTCTACTTCACCCAAACTCTGTCTCCAAGGCTTAATTCAGTGCTGGTGTACAGAGGCCCATTTTCGGTATCAGACCCAAAGAGCCCACCCAATCATCTGGCCTCATTCTCCCTGGGTCTTGCCAGGACCCCAGAATTCTTGCTGTGCCTTCCCCTAAACCCCATTCCACAGCTCTTTCCATGCCAGGGAAGTTGGCTGCCAGAGACCTGACTCCATCACCAGCTCTTTCCAAGAACTATACCTTTGTTTATGATCCACTCCATCTCCCATCTAACTGAAGTCCCAGGTAATGATGCTATCTGCACTTAACACTGAATATCAGCAATTCCCATAAGTCAAAAGTCAAGCCACTTCCCTAGCCAGGATACAGTCTCCTTATTTCCTTTGTGTTGCTAAAAATCAGACCAGGGACAATTCTGTGATGGATTCTACCTTCTCTCTTCCCTGAAGAAACTCTACCATATATTCTGTTTACCCCACTTTTTTGGGTCTCAGACCCTACTGGGCCCCAGCCATCCCCAACTGGGCCCCCTCCATGCTCTAAGGCCAGTGCTGTTTTATAACGTATATGTGTTTATAAGGTATGGTCTGTTGACACTTGGCCTCCATTCTCACCTCCTTCCATTGTGTCTTACTATACTAAGAAATCCAGAAAGCTAAATACTATATTTCTCAGACTCCCTTGCCGCTAGGCTTTTGTACATAAACAGGTTTCACCAATGGGAAAGAATACATGGGGCAGATATCATCTTCCTGCTCTTCTGCCTTTAAGCAGAGATGTGGAGTTTCTGAAGCAGATTTCCAATGTTTAATTTGCACCTCTGGGGTGTCAAGAAGTGCATCAGTGGTGGCTTCCTGGACCCCGGATAGTGTATTCCAGCAGCAGCCTCTGACCCTCCACCTTCTTAGTTGTGACAGAGGTAGGATTTCTTGTGATACCCTGGCAATCATTCCTGTTTGTCCAGCCCTTCCAACAATATGGTAAGCCCCTTATTCTCTGAACTCAAAACCTTTCTATTTAAATACCTAAAGGGGTTTCTGTTTCTAGCACTGAACCCCAATAGCTACAGCATGGTACCTCTCTTGGGCTTGAACTACAGTAGCACCCATATAAGTACCACAGGTTTTCCAAAAAGAATGATATTAATTGCACCCCTGTGAGCAGAGGTTTTCCAAGAAATGTTGCCCAGACAGCATTTTTTACTCAGCTGAGCCAGGAATAAAAAAAGCAAACGCCTTCAGAACTTTAGTTAACAAAGAAGCAAGAATGCATCAGGCCTAAGGGAGCCAGCCTCAGGCTGCTCCCATCCTAACATCTTCATTTCCTTCTGCTTGGCTGCACTTTGCCATGGGGCCTCCTCAGATGCCCTTGAACTCTCCAGGCTGATGCTAGGAGACACGAGACCGTTCCTGTCAGACCACATGGACAATGCCAAAGGTTAGTCACCACCCACAGATACTCCCAGAAATTACAAGAACAGCTTCTCTGTAATAAAGACGGGGAAAGATGGGAGGGTGGAGAATGATTAATGGCCCCTTCATAGTTGATGGGAAGCAAGTGCGATCTGCATTTTGGGTGTTCATGTTTTCTCACACAACGACATTCCCACATGGTAGCAACCTGGGAGATAAACACAACAGCCTTGTTTGGGAGAAAGAAGGGGGTCTGTGTTCTTCAGTTGCTTTGGAAGAGAGCATGCATTTCGGGAAGTGTTGCCATAGGGGGCCAAAGGCTCCCGTGGTGTTTGGCAAAGCTGGAGGCTCTGGAAAGTCCAAAGGTGATATATTTAATAGGCGGCTGGTTTTCTTTCATCTTCATAGTAAGTGTCGAATCCCAAAGGCAAGACACAGCAGGTAAGGTGAGATGAAGTCTCCATCACACTTTGCAGCTGAAACTAAGAGGGGAGAAAGGCTGAAAAACAGCAGCATGGGACTCTGCTTCTGTAAGAGGAACCGAAAGAAACACAATGAAGGCGGAGCTGATGGCGAAGAAGGAAACAAAGGAATAGAAGCCACAAAGCAGGAATACACTAGCAGGATGCAGACAAGGGACCCATGTCCATGGGACACCCATGGGGAGAAAGGGAAGCACTCCAGTGAAGGGAGATGAAGATGCAGAGCCAACCAGGGAAGGCATTTCAAAATGTACCCTCTCCACAGCCATGCTGGCTGGAAGCCTTCTGAACATTGGGAGCCTAGTTTTAAACTACGGTTTCTCTTCAAGGTGGAGGGACACAAAAGTATCTGCTTAACACCTGCCCGGCACTCAGCAAAATGCTTAGAGGTGAAAAATTAGGCAAAAGAATGTTTCGATCTTTACCCCCGATTATAAAAGTAACACACGTCCACTGCAGAAAATACAAGAAAAAACAAGTATTCCATAGTCCCACCATGAAGATATAACAGCTGCTTTGCTATTATTCTCTTCTCTGTGTGGATCTTTCTGAAAAAAATGAGACATCCAGTATATGAAGTTGTATATTCTCATTTCATCACTAAGTATTGTACTGTATTTTCCCATAATACTAAATATTTTTAAAAACATACTTTTCGACTAAATTAACATTTCTTGTATATAAATCTTTTGCAATTTTCTGATTATTTTCTTAGGATAAATCCCTAAAAGCTGAATTACTATGTCAATGGGAATGTTTACCTCTAAAGCACTTATGCTTATTGCCAATTGTTTTACAAAAAGTTTGCATCATTTCCACTCCCCCCACAACGTATAAGGGTGCACTCAAACCGCTTTTTGGTTTTTGCTGTAAAAAATCACCGGTCTCAGGCAATGTGGTGCTATTTTGGAAATATGTGAAGAAACCTGAAGTTTTGGTCCTGGTTCTGCTATGTGTATTTAGAAAAGTTTAGTTCACCTTTGCATGCCTCAGTTATCTTTTTTTTTTCACATCTTTATTGGAGTATAAATGCTTTACAATGTTGTGTTAGTTTCTGCTGAACAACAAAGTGAATCAGCTATATGTATACATATATCCCCATATCTCCTCCCTCTTGCGTCTCCCTCCCACCCTCCGTATCCCACCCCTCTAGGTGGTCACAAAGCATTGAGCTGATCTCCCGGTGCTACACAGCAGCTTCCCACTAGCCATCCATTTTACATTTGGTAGTGTATATACGTCCACGCTACTCTCTCACTTCATCCCAGCTTCCCCTTCCCCGCTGTGCCCTCAAGTCCGTTCTCTACATCTGCATCTTTATTCCTGCAATGCCACTAGGTTCATCAGTATCGCTTTTTAAAATTCCATATCTATCATGCCTCAGTTATCTTCAGGAACACTTCAAGATCCAACATTCTTTGAAATTATGTTTTCTTAACAAAGAAAGATAACAAAAAGTGTCATATTTTATCCAATTAGTACAATATGAAATATTAGTATTAAATGAATGCATATGTTAGTGAAAATCTGTTAGGCATTTGTGGTTGGTAGAATTTAATACTCCTGAGAATAGTCACTAGAATAAGCTATTAAGGGAGGGCTTTGCATCTGTTTTGGTCACTGCTATACCGCCATGACAAAACGCATGCTGGGAATATATTGGGTGCTCTATAAATATACGTTTAATGCAAGAATGAATTCATGATGAAAGTTTTATTAACTAGACGTAGCCAACCAATATAGCCAATATGCTACTGGCCCACCTGAAGGTCATCCACAGCTTTGGTGGACAGTCCCCACACACACTGGCAGATTGCAGCCTCAAGCACCTGGGTCTCTCTGCCTGAGGACTTTTCTCTGGCCATAGTAGCAGCCTCTGTCCATGCAGGGCAAACTATAATAGAAGTGCTGGGGAGTTAACACCCCCAGGAGTAACTCTCAAATCATGAGGGCTGGGAGTTGACAGATAAATACCCCAACTTCCTTGCCCCCTGGTGGGACGGTTCTGAGTTACGTTCTGCGCAGTCTTTCAGAGGATCCTTAGCAGGACGGAGCCCAGCTGCCCACAGCAATAACCTGCTCATCAACACACCCCCTTTTCCTTGCTCCCTCCCTGTGCTTCCTGGGATCACCTTCCAAATCAACAACTTGCATCTAAATCCTCATCTCAGAGTCCAGCTTGGGGGAAACCCAAACACTAGAGTTGACGTTTGCAAAATTATAAGTGTATGATTTGAAAATATGTCTTCCTTTTTACAAGGAACACACACCCCATCATTTTACTTCCTGGAGGCAGGAAGTAGAGTAGTAAACTCACTTAGAGGCAGTGATGTAAGTGAGATTTTGTGACTCTGTGTGCGTCCAGAGCAGCCTTGGTCTCAAGGTTGATTTGAGAACAGATGCCAGGAAAGAGGAAAGGCAGCCAATTATTTTTAGAGAATTCAAATTGAAGAGTTAGATGTAGCTCTAAGCTGAAGAGGAATCAGAACCTGTTCCCCTCTGCCCTGGGGAAGACCTTGGCACCAGGATGCCAGTCACCATACATCACCTGTGTGAGTTATTGGAACAAGGCAATGAAGGCTCATTTTTTTCTGAGTCCCTCTAGCTGTTATCACAGTGCTAAACAAAAAGAAGGTCTTCAAGTAAGAGGTGTTGACTGCTTGAAGCACCATTTGGGTATTTGGGTACATTGCAGACAATAGCATTCCAGCTAGGAAAAATCTGAAGGATACAGAGAATCTCTGAAAGACCAGAGAACCAGCTTAAAGGTTATGTAGTAAAGAACAATGCCACAAATTTCACCAAGGACTGGTCTGGTAGAGACACTCCTGCCACCTCCTAGGCAGCATCAAAACAGCTGGTATCACCCACCCACTAATGCTGAATCTCTGCCTCACTGCTCCTGGAAGCTGGTGTTGCCAACCTCAACCTCATGGATTCATGGAGTAACACTGGCTGCTTCCACATCACCTCAAATGTGGCCTGTGTGTGTTTGATTGGCTGAGCCCTAATCCCTACCTGCAAATGAGGTTGGGAGAGTAAGAATCTCATCCATTGTGGGGCAGTTTCCAAGTTTCGAGTGCATAAGAGCCCAAATGGCTGGTGGCTCCCATACTGGACAGTGCAGTACTCCTACTGGGATGGCAGTGCTTGAGCTGCGTCCTCCTCCTCTTCAGCTGCGAGCCACCTGCCATACTTGTGGTCAGGGCAGCCCTTCAGAGAATGGGTATCTCTACACTGCAGTTAAGAAGCGCTGCACGATTCTGTTTAGGAGTTAAGCAGAGAAGTTTCTCACTCCTGGTCCTCAGTCATCCTGGCTCCCTGAGCAGTCTACAACCCTGTTCCCTCTCTACTCTCACCTGCTGTCAAGTACTCCATGGACTGGGGACATGGGGCAGACAGGCAAGGCACGCACTTTGGGTTTAAAATTTAAATGGATGTCAAAAAACTCAGTAATCGAGATAAATATTTTAATACAATATTTCTAAATTAAAATTAATGTAAAAATTCATGATGAAGATAGTATCAAAATTTTAAATAACAGGCTCCACCAGGGCTGGGATTGGGGCAAGGTGAGGAAGGTGGGTGGTGCAAGTACAAGGACTGTCCTTCTTCTTTCCTTTGCCTCAAGTGGCTCTCAGTGTCACTAGGTAATGGGGTCGAATAAAAAAGTACTTTATTATTTAGGCTCAAATTCAATTTTAATGAAAAGCAGTAATACATTGCTTTGACACAATTACAATCAAAATCTCACTGGAGGGACTTCCCTTGTGGCACAGTGATTAAGAATCTGCCTGCCAATGCAGGGGATACGGGTTCGAGCCCTGGTCTGGGAAGATCCCACATGCCGCGGAGCAACTAAGCCTGTGCACAACTACCGAGCCTGCGCTCTGGAGCCCGCGTGCCTACAGCCCATGCTCTGCAACAAGAGAAGCCACCGCAGTGAGAAGCCCACGCACCACAACAAAGAGTAGCCCCACTCGCCGTAACTAGAGAAAAGCCCACGCACAGCAACAAAGACCCAACACAGCCAAAAATTAATTAATTATTTATTTATTTAAAATCTCACTGGAATTTTTTTAACTTGCCAACTTGATTCTAGCATTTACACTGAAGAATCAGCAGGTGAGAATAGTGAACAGTGAACAAGAGCATG
>NW_020174154.1:407552-426601 GCF_003031525.2 Neophocaena asiaeorientalis asiaeorientalis
GGGGCAAATCATACTGTGAGGGAACCCTTTCCACTCCCAGAACTGTTCTTAGGTAAGAAGTGGTTAAACAGTCAGCAAGAGCCTTGAAGGGGGGAAAAAAAGAAAAGAATGTTCCCAAAGTACAGCCTAAACCTCCTGACCACCTCTGACTGCCCACACAGCGTGGACCTCAAAACCCCAGCCAAGGACGGAGCTCTGTTTGGTCTAACTCTACCACTCACTCATCTTTTTCTCTACCCACTTCCCAAAGGCACTAAGCACTTCCCAAAGGCCCCGCCTTCTAAAGCCATCACATTGGGGGTTAGGGTTTCATTATCTGGATTTGGGGGGTATGGGGACACAAACATTCAGACCATAGCAGAGAGGTACTCATTTTCTTCCTTCCTCCCCTTGAGGCAACGAGGCTTCTCCTTTGGGGGTGGTCTCTGGCTTCCAGCTTCCTGGCCTTTGAAACCACACGCCGGCATTCTGGCTTCTCTTCAGGAAGCATCCCTGGCCCAGAGGCACAAAAGCTTGTGGTTGCGGCTTGGGCCTTCCCTGACCTCAGTGACTAGGACCTTGGGAGTAAGGTCGTGTGTCCACTTCTGGGCTCAGGCCCTCTGAAGCTGCACTCACAAGAATGCCCCAAGGTCTCTGCCATACCGTCTCCTCCCACTCCCCTTTGTTCTCTCCCCACTTCCTCCCTCTGTTCCTCTTCTCCTTGTATCAGACTCTGGGACACAGCCTTGAAGAGTCTGGGTACCTTCCTGCATCACCCACAGCCAAGGCAACAATTGCACTAAAATTAAAGTTTATCCAAGAACAACTGCTAGTTAACATATTACTGTGCTTATTGAAGTAGTTCTGTACTTTCTGGGAAGAAAATGTCAGTAGTTTGTTAAATGGGTCTTCTTGGTCTGAGAGGATTCATCTTCCATTGTCTTGCTTCCCCTCAAAGACAAATGCAACATTTCAGAACCAAGAACTTTCTGACCCCTTTGCTAGTCCTTCCCTGTTCCATCAAAGCTTCCCTATCATGTGTTCACATCATCAGGATTTTACACAGAGCCTTATCAGCTAATTAGTAAAGCAGTGATTTTCAAGCTGATCTGTATCAACATTTAATATGAGTTTCTTACCTATATATAAAATGTTTACATTATTTAAAAAACCAACACATTCCAGTAGTTACAGACAAAATGGTGTAACCATTAATATGCATAAATCATTGCAAAACTTTTTTTGATCGGTCTCCTAAAGCAAAGGAAGTAAAAGCAAAAATAAACAAATGGGACCTAACTAGACTTATAAGCTTTTGCACAGCAAAGGAAACCATCAACAAAACAAGAAGACAACCTACTGAATGGGAGAAAGTATTTGGTAATGATATGACGGATAAGGGGATAATATCCAAAATATATAAACAGCTCACACAAGTCAACATCAAAAAAACAAACAACCCAATTTAAAAATGGGCAGAAGACCTGAATAAACATTTTTCCAAAGAAGACATACAGATGGCCAACAGGCACATGAAAAGATCCTCATCATCATTAATCATCAGAGAAATGCAAATTAAAACCACAATGAGATATCACTTCACACCTGTCAGAACGTCTATAATCAGAAAGAACACAAATAACAAAAGTTGGCAAGGATGTGGAGAAAAGGGAACCCTCGACCACTGTTGGCGGGAATGTAAATTGGTGCAGCCACTGTGGAAAACAGTATAGACATTTCCCAAAAAACTAAAAATAGAACTGCCATATGACCCAGCAATTCCTCTCCTGGGTATATATCCTAAAGAAACAAAAACACTAATTTGAAAAGACACATGCACTCCAATGTTACTTTTTTTTTTTTCATTTATTTTTGGCTGTATTGGGTCTTCATTTCTGTGCGAGGGCTTTCTCTAGTTGTGGCAAGCAGGGGCCACTCTTCATCGCAGTGCGCGGGCCTCTCACTATTGCAGCCTCTCTTGCTGCGGAGCACAGGCTCCAGACGCGCAGGCTCAGTAGTTGTGGCTCACAGGCCTAGCTGCTCCGCAGCATGTGGGATCTTCCCAGACCAGGGCTCGAACCCGTGTCCCCTGCATTAGCAGGCAGATTCTCAACCACTGCGCCACCAGGGAAGCCCCCATGCACTCCAATGTTCACAGCAGCATTATTTACAATTGCCAAGATACAGAAACAGCCTAAGTGTCCATCAGCAGATGAATGGATAAAGATGTGGTATATATATTTATACATGATGGAATACTACTCAGCCATAAAAAAGAATACAATTTTGCATTTGCAACAATGTGGATGGACTGGGAGGGTATTATGCTAAGTGAAATAAGTCAGACAGAGAAAGACAAATACTGTATGATATCACTTATATGTGGAATCTAAAAAATAAAACTAGTGAGTTTAACAAAAAGGAAACAGACTCACAGATACAGAGAACAAACTAGTGGTTACCCCTGAGGAGAGGGAAGGTGGGAGGGGCAAGAAAGGGGTAGGGATTAAGAGGTACGAACTATTATGCATAAAATAAATAAGCTACAAGGATATACTGTACAATGCAGAGAATACAGCCAATATTTTATAATATCTATAAATGGAGTATAACCTTTAAAAATTGAGAATCACTGTTGTATACCTGTAACTTATATCATACATCAACTATACCTCAATTAAAAAAAAAACACACACACACATTCCAATAGTTATAAACAAAATGGCGCCGCCATTAACATGCTGGTTGGACATATCTTTCGGCAAACTTTAATGCCTTATTGCTGTCCCTAAGAGTATATTTATTTGAGCTTCTTGTGAAAGAGCCCTTGATCAGAAAGTGAATGCCTACTGAGAGACTTAAAAAATCTCCAGGCCTGCACACATCTCCTCACATACTGCTCACAAGCCCAGGGGGACACAGAGCTGAGCCCAAGTGCCCTGCACCCAAAAGCTTGTCACAAAATTACACGTGAACACCAAGAACTGAAGCAGTGTGTTACAGGAATAATCGCTGAGAATGAAAATTCACTTTGGGGTTTTTCTTTTCTGCACTTCCTTATAGTGACTCTCATCTGGACAGTCAGGGGCATCCACGTTGCCTTGAGGACTACTGAAGGGGGAATGCAAAGAGAAGATGTTCAGATACTACTGTCCAAAATAAGAACGTGAAGCCCGCAGGAAAAACAACATCATTTTGAAGGCGAAAGCAGGATTGGTTGAGAGGAAAGTCTCTTGATAGAAAGAGAAGGGCAGTTTTCACACTGCTCAGAAAGGCAGTTTTGTTACTGCAGTACAGCCTATCTATCTTGACTAATATAATATCCGGCGAGAGAGGGCACAGAGCCTAATGCAAGCAGAAGGCAGATGTCTATAAATGTTGCCGGAAGAAAGCATTCTCTAAAGTGATAAGGTCACTTTTCCAAGACTTATGTCCTCACCTCGAAGTCAGGCACCTCAATTCATGAAGCTGCATACAGAAGAATTTGACCAAGAAAAAGGAAAAAGAATATCCTTCCTTTCAGGCTTTTGCTTTTTTGCATGTGGCTCAAGATTTAAACTTATCTGTCATTTGTCATTTAACATTTCTTCACACAATTTAAGTAGAAGGTAGGTTCTATTCCAAAGCACAAAACCAAGGAAGGCTAAAGCATAAAACCAACCC
This sequence comes from Neophocaena asiaeorientalis asiaeorientalis, assembly GCF_003031525.2. Taxonomy (NCBI): domain Eukaryota; kingdom Metazoa; phylum Chordata; class Mammalia; order Artiodactyla; family Phocoenidae; genus Neophocaena; species Neophocaena asiaeorientalis. Next base: position 411,195 of record NW_020174154.1, read on the forward strand.
CCTTTTTTTTTCTTAAAGAGTTTACTATCAGATTGGAAGAAATTCTTAAAACCCTAGAACCATCTCTTAGTGCATATCCTGAGTCTATTTTTTCTTCTACAATGAATTTGCCAGGCTTTGAGTCTCTTCAGACAGTCAAAAACACTAGAAGAGACCATGTAGTTTTCCTGATCAAATGTGCACGGATTACAGAGTGTGCCAGCACTCTGGAATGCACTTTGAACTTTAAACTCATATCAGTTTCTCATTTTACTATCGTTTTTTTCCGTCCATCTAATTTTCTCTAAGTTTCTACTCTGCTCAGGGAACAATTGAGAAGGTGGTATGCAGCTAAAATTAAAACCTGCCACTTCCCACATAAAATATGTAAATAGTGCAGCGCGGTTTGCATTTTTAAAGACAGCAACTTCAAATTCTCTTAAGTAGTCTAAGAAAAACCACAGATCAATTTAACCCAGTAACCTCCAACCCTTCACATTCCACAGGATTTTTATTCTAATTAATGGGAAGGATTAAACATCTGGATGCTTGGCTTCCCTCTAATATCTGCTATTCGGTTGACTTGGTTTATTATCCACATATGGCTAAAGGAGTCCCTTACTCTCATTCTTCAAAATTCTATGAAAAGCACCAAAATGGAAAATTTCTTCTGACTCCTGCCTTGGAAAAGAATGTACTGGTCAGCATTATCAGAATCAGACTGTGGGGAAGTAGTGTGGGCCCCACCTTACAGTTACCCTGACTCTTAGGTGTCTAGTTGAGACACTAGAGCCTCAGGTAGACTCTGCAGAACTGAGGACTGTTGAAGGACTTTATCATTTTGCTGATACGGTTTTCTGAAATTAGAATTATTTATAATACATCATTTTAAAGTAATGGGAATAAATGCATTTTGCTAACTGACAGGCATAAACACTAAGGTCTGTCCCTACATTTCCTCAAGTCTTCCAAACTTCTAGAGTCACCCTATTCTTTAATAGCAAATGTTTTGAGCCCCTGAATTATTCAGGTTAAACTACGCTATGCTAGAGCAACGAATTAATTCCAAACTCTAATGGAGATTATTTCTCATTCACACAAAATTCATTGTAGGTGTTCAAGTTGAAAGGCTCTCCCAGGTGGCTTTTCTTCAAGCATTGATTCAGGGGTCCAGGTTCCTTCTACCTTGTAAGCCTGTCATCCCCTATATGCTTTGGATCCTCTGAATTTGGCTGACTGCTGAATAAAGTGAGAGAATATAGAAGAGCACATGGGATGGTTTAGGGGCCTAGAAATGAGGTGCACCACTTCCACCCCTATTCAATTAGTCACATGGTTCCACCTAGATGCAAGGGGGCAGAGAATACAGTCAACTGAGTGCCCAGGAAGAGGAAATGGGTTTGACGTGCATTTAGCCAATCTCTGCCACAGCCACGTACCAACAGAAACCACAGTGTTCGATTCCATCAAATCGCCAAGAAGTCTCATTTACCTAATTCTATTTTTATTAAATATATAATTACATATTATTAAATATCATATTTAGTACTCTACATGATATAATAGCAATCATTCACAAGTGAGGGAGATTTTTGAATCTTCTCCAGAGGACACTTGGCAATGTCTGGAGACAGTTTTGGTGGTCTCAACTGGAAGGGATAGTAAGCTTCTGGTTTCTCGTCCAACATATAAGGAGCTTGGAAATCATCACTCCCAGCTCCACAATAAGAAAAAAGCTGAAGAAAGTGAAATTCAACAACTCTTCTTAGATTCTCCAGAGAACTGAGGTCATAGGGCAAACTACTGCCCCCAAATTCGTACAGACAGACAGACAGATACAAAGAATCATGTTTTACCATCAGAAGCAGAAATCACTACTGGAACCTGTACAGGGTAGGAAAATCTAAGCTTTAATTAACAAAAGCTGGGAGCTCAATACGGACAAGCTTGTGAATTTAAAATGCCACAGGGTCCCAGCCTTAAGGGAGCCCCACTCTTTTCTGAATTTTACCTCCAGGAGCCCTATCAGGTTTTCACAGTTAAGACTGAAGGGAGAGAGAGGGGACAATGAGGGGAAGGAAGAACACCGATATGAAAAACAGATGCATAGAGCTTCCCTGGTGGTGCAGTGGTTGAGAGTCCACCTGCCGATGCAGGGGACACTGGTTCATGCTCCGGTCCGGGAAGATGCCACATGCCGCAGAGCGGCTGGGCCCGTGAGCCATGGCCGCTGAGCCTGCGCGTCCGGAGTCTGTGCTCCGCAACGTGAGAGGCCACAACAGTGAGAGGCCCGCATACCACAAAAACAAACAAACAAAAAAAAACCAAAACAGATGCATAATTTATGATCCCATAGTCTTGTGCAAGAAGTGGGTTCATTCTCAGTTCTGAGCTTCCTAGCTGTCTACTCATAGTGGGAAACTCAACGAGTTCCATGACTCACTTTGTCTATTGTTAGCTAGTGACATTTCAGAGAAGCTTCTCCATCAGGTACTCATAATGCAGATACTACATAAAATAGTGATAGAGGGAGAAATAACCTTGAACTTAATATTTCAAGTTTCTCAATGCCAGTGAGCATTACAACAACTAAACATAAATCAGCAAAAGCACTTCTACTGGGGCCAAAATAACAAGTTAGATAAAGAGCTATCTCAGGGTCAGGCTGATTCCAAGAAAAAAATTAGCATATCTAAAGGAATGAAAAGACTACATGTTTATTCAGGAAATCTCTCATAAAGAACCTTCCCATTAAGTCACTCAAGGGTACCATCTAACTACCTTCCCACTCCCAATGGTCTTGCTGATGATTACTGAGCCACTGGTCGTCCAGTGGCAGTTCTCAAGGTTCTTCAGCCTCAATACATACAAAAACCCAGTTTTCAGAAATACAAGATGCAGCATAAAACCACATTAAATAGGACCAACTGAAGGAAAGGAAGTCTAGACTCATGAAAGTTCTAAATATTCAAAAGATATTCCAGTCCTTTAATATAATACAAGCAATTAACTGAAATATTACCATTAGAATTTCTCAAAGACTTGCTTTAGTAAGTTATTTCTAATTAATATATTTTCTACCACTTTTTTAATGTATTTTTTAAAATTTAATTTTATTTATTTTTGGCTGCATTGGGTTTTCGTTGCTGTGTGCAGGCTTTCTCTAGTTGCGGCGAGCAGGGGCTACTCTTCGTTGCGGTGCACAGGCTTCTCATTGCAGTGGCTTCTCTTGTTGTGGAGCACAGGCTCTAGGCACACGGGCTTCAGTAGTTGCAGCATAGGGGCTCAGTAGTTGCAGCACTCAGGCCCTAGAGTGCACAGGCTTCAGTAGTTGCGGCACATGAGCTCAGTAGTTGTGGCTCACGGGCTCTAGCGCTCAGGCTCAGTAGTTGTGGCACATGGGCTTAGTTGCTCCACAGCATGTGGGATCTTCCCGGACCAGGGATCAAACCCGTGTCCCCTGCATTGGCAGGCGGATTCCTAATGACTGTGCCAACAGGGAAGTCCCTTTTCTCCCACTTAATGCTGCCAAAAACTTGAAAATGGTTTGTTTCCCAGAGTTTAAATAGGTTACATGCCTTTCTTGACCCATATAAACTTATGTATAACCTATTAATTTGCTTATTCTTCACATACTTAAGGCATTAATTCAGAATCATGCAGTGAGAAATTTACAGAGGTTAAAACTTAATGAGTCTTGACCTTTGAATCAGGCATGTGAAGCACATGCTCTTTTGTCTTTGTGTTATTTTTAAAGATTGAAGGGAAATTTCCTCATGTTTCTAGCAGAGACAGGGGAAACATAGCCTTTTTAAAAAATATTTATTTACTTATTTATTTGGCTGCACTGGATCTTAGTTGTGGCATGTGGGATCTTCGTTGCCGCGTGTGGGATCTTCAGTTGAAGCATGTGGGATCTTTTAGTTGTGGCATGCAGGATCTTTTTTTAGTTGCGGCATGTGGGACCTTTTTTAGTTGTGGCATGTGGGATCTTTTAGTTGCAACATGCGAACTCTTAGTTGCAGCATGTGGGATCTAGTTCTCTGACGAGGGATCGAACCCCGGCCCCCTGCATTGGGAGCGTGGAGTCTTAACCACTGGACCACCAGGGAAGCCCCAACATGGCCATTTTGAAATATGCCTAGATCATTCTGTGCTTCTTAACAAAGCCTATTCTCAAGATAACTATTTTGCCAGGGCCTTAACAACTGGGGTTTTACTAACTGACCTGGGAGAAGGGAAACACCCAACTCCAGCCACCTCTAGCCTTCCTATCTCACCTAAGGTTGAGTGGGGGATAAAAGGCACTTGTCGGGGGTACAGACTCACTAAAAGACTAAGACCTAATCATAGGATTACAGAATATATCCCACACCTTACCACATCAATATGGGCTCTTGTATAATAATAAAGTAATACAACTGAGAGAATTGCACATCTCAGACCTTATTTAAGAACACTCTAGGGAAACCCAAAGACAACAGGGGATACAAAAATAAGGACATCAGAGGAAATTTTAGCCTTTGATACCTACAGCTACGGCAAACAATAAGCACAACTTAACTCCTAAGCAGATAAAACATAAAAACCTCACACTAGAGGGATATGTACCTCAGTTCTTTTCATCATTACATCATGTGTGACTTTCTACAAATAATTACCAGGCATTCCAAAAGGCAAAAAACACACCAAGCATCAGACTCACATATGGCATAGATCTTGTAATTATTAGACTGGGAATTTAAAGCAACTATGATTAATATACTCAAGTCTCTAATGGAAAAAGTGGACAACATACAAAAGCAGATGGAAATGTAAACAGAGAAACAGAAATTCTCGGGATCAAAAGGAAATGCTGGAAATCAAAAACACTAACAGAAATGAAGAATGCCTTTGATGGGCTCGGCAACAGATTAGACATGACTGAGGAAGGGATCAGTGATATGTTAATAGAAATTTCTAAAACTGAAATACAAAGAGAAAAAAAATTAAAAGATAGAACATAATATCCAAGAACTATGGGACAATTACAAAAGTGTCATATATGCATAATAGAAATACCAGATGGAGTAGAAAGAGAAGAAATATTTGAAGAAATAATAACTGAGAATTTTCCAAAGTTAATGACAGACACCAGACCACAGATCCAAGAAGCTCAGAGAACACCCAAAAAGATAATTATTAAAAAATCTATACCTAGGCATATTATATTTAAACTGCAGAAAATCAAAGACATAAAATATTGAAAGAAGACAAAGAAATAAAACACTTTACCTACAGAGGAGAAAAGTTAAGAATTACATCAGACTTCTCTTCAGAAATCATGCAAGCAAGAAGAGACTGGAGTGAAATATTTAAAGTGTTGAAAGAAAAAACCCACCAACCTACAATTCTGTATACAGTCAAATTATCCTTCAAAAGTGATGGAGAAATAAAGATTTTTTTAGACAAACAGAAATTGAGGGAATTTATTGCCAGTAGACTTGCCTTGCAAGAAATGTTTAAAAAAAAGTTCTTCTAGAAGAATAAAAATGATATAGGTCAGAAAGTCAGAACTACATAAAGAAGAGTGCAATAGAAGGAATAAATAAAGGTAAAATAAAATATTTTTCTTTTTCTAATTCTTAATTAACCTAACACAAAACAGTTCATAATAATTGTAGCAGCAGTGTATTCAGCGAACGTAACTTATGAATAAGTGAAACGGATGACAGTAGGTTATAAGGGATGGGAGGGAGGAATTGTGAATACTCTGTTATAAGGTATTTGCACTACCTATCAAGTGGTATAGTGTTCTTTGAAAGTCGATTTGGAATCATTGTAAATATATATTGAAAACTCCAGAGCAACCACTAAATAGAAATTATAAAAAAGAAGTATAATTGATATGCTAAGAGAGGAGAGAAAATGGAATCATATAAAATGCTCAATTAAAACAAGAGAAGGCAGAAAAAAGTAGAAGACCAAGCAAACAAAGGACAAGGGCAATGAACAGAAAACAGTAACGACTAGGGGGATGATACTGGCATCTAACGAGTAGAGACCAGAGATGCTGCTAAACATCTTTAAATGCACAGGATAGGCCCTTGCAACAAGGACTTCTTCAATCCAAAATGTCAATAGTGATGAGGTTGATAAACTCTGTTATACCAATGTCTCATCAACCCCAGGAATTATATATCTGAAAATTTTGTTAGTTACCGAATATGGCAGAGACAGCTAACCATACGATAAAATTCATGCATTTGCTTCCATGGTATAAAATTGTTGCTAGGAAATGGTTTCTCCGTCAGGTACTATATTTCTAGCATATGGGTAGAGCCATATGGCTAGTTTTTGACAAAGGAGAGTGAGCACGTGTGATGTGTGCCCCTTCTGAGCTCAGGTGATTAGGAAGCAGGTGTGCCTTCTCCATCTTCTTCTCTTTCACTTGGCTGCTAGCTAGATACAAAGGATTAAGCAGTGGAGTCTTATGCCCTATAGGACAGCAGAGACACAAGATGGAAGGAGCCTGGGTTCCTGAATGACTGCATGGAACACTGTCTGCTGACCAGGAACTCCCTGTGGACAGTTATGAAGGCAAGAAATAAATTCTATTCTGCTAAGCCACTAAAATTTGGGGGAATACTTTTTACAGCAGCTAGAATCTCCCTAACTAATACAGTGAAGTTTTAAAAGGTGCTTGCTTCCAAAAGAAACCTGAATCACCAACATTAAAAACTTACTATTGAGATAACACATCTCTTGAACAACTTCTTCAATTGTTCAGAAGACACTGCAGATTCTGTCACAAGGGTTATGTTAGAAGACTCCATTTCTTATGAAGTTTTCAAACAAGACTTTATCTTGAAATAATGACTATTGCATGTGTCATTCTCCCTTATCCTTCTCCCCCTCCCCCGGCTGAGCGAGACCTATAGTATCTCTCTCTTGTAACGCCCCAGTTAAATTTCCCAGTTACCTCAGGAGCTTATGGACCAGCCCAGCTTCCAGCTCCCCCTAAAAAAGAGAACTTCAGGTGCCATCTCACTCACTGGTAAACCACCAATTCTGTTTCTGTTGCTGTAGAGAACACAGAGTCCAGTAGAAACTGGTCAGTCCCTATTAATATTTTGAATATTAAAAGACGGAGACTTTATCTAAATGTACCGTACCTAAAGCTACAGTGAACCATGCTAGACACATATACATAAGAATCTCATATGCAACAAAGGTCATCATACTAATCAGTGGTGAACTAAAGGTTTATTAAATAAACTGTCTCAGGCCGACTAGCTGACTAAATCAGAAAAAAAAAAAAAATAGCCCCAAAGTTAGATTCTTACTTCACACCATACCAGAAAATAAATTCTTGATGGGTTGAGAATTAAAAGAGAAACACAAATTTAAAAACAAATGCTTAAATCACATTGACATGGTAACAAACTTCCAAAATATAAAAGCAGAGAAAGAAATCAATATGATCATCTATAAACAGCATAAGTAAAATTAAAAGATGAAATCCTAAAAAAAAAGAACATGAAAAAATAAAGATGAAATCCTAATGGTTGTGATAGACACTTCACAAAAGAAGAAATTAAAATGGCTAATAATGTGCGAGAGAACGTTCGATTTCCAACTAATAAATGAATGCAAATTAAAACATACTACTTTTACCTTTCAAACTGATAATAATTTAGAAATGATAATTTAGAAATTGTCCTACTCTGTTTTGATAAATGTGCAATGACATGAACAGTCTCATTACCTTCTTAGAATGCTATAAATTGCTAAGACTTCCTGAAAGGCAATTTGGCAATATAGATCAATGGCTTTAGAAAATACCACAAACTTGACCCGATAATTCTACTTCTAGGAATTATAGCTACTAAAGAGCTAGTAATCAGAAAAGTGGGCAATGATGAATGTACAAGGATTGTCCCCCCAGCTTTGTCTATAATAGAAAAAATTGGGAATCACCTAGAAGAATGGCTAAATAAATGATGGCACACTTATTTAATAAAACCTTAAGCATCCAGTAAAGAACACATTGTTGAGGAATATATAACGACATGAGAAAATGCTCAGAACATAACGGAAAAAGCAGGATATAAAACCGTATTTCATGTCACAATTTTATAGTGAAATGCAATGAAGAAATGTTAGTAGTAGTCTCTGTAGTGAGATTATGGGCGGTTTCTAGTTTCTTCTTTATTCTTTTCAGTGTTTATCCTCCACATTTTCTAATTTTAAAAGTTTTTACCTTTATAATCAGGAAAAAAGCAAATGAAATGTTATAATCCTTTTTAGCTTTCCATATTTCCAGGGGGAAATTCTGTCTTGATTATTCGTAAAGCTGAATGTTCTGTTTCCGACTTGGTAGAGCCTGTATACGCTAAGAACTGACTCTAAGTCAGCTATCCCGGTGGGCCTGGTAAACTTCTCACTTTGTTACTCAGGCAACTTCCCAGTTCAATGTTTTCCATGCCAGCCTTGTCTGTGGCACAACTTAGAAGTTCTGAATTTTTTAAGAACTCAAGCGAAATTCCTCAGAAAACATATCTGGTTAGTAGTTGCCTATTCAATGAAGCAGTGAAAGTAATGGGGAGCAAAGACAGGGAATTCTTTAAAAAGCACTCATTTTAGGGCCTCCCTGGTGGCGCAGTGGTTGAGAGTCCGCCTGCCGATGCTAGGGGACGCGGGTTCGTGCCCCGGTCCGGGAGGATCCCACGTGCCGCGGAGCGGCTGGGCCCGTGAGCCATGGCCACTGAGCCTGCGCGTCCGGAGCCTGTGCTCTGCAACGGGTGAGGCCACAACAGTGAGAGGCCCGCGTACCGCAAAAAGAAAAAAAAAAAAAAAGCACTCATTTTACTTGAATTATCTAGAAAGAAAAGGAAAGGGAGGAGGGAAACCTCGTGGATCTAAAAAAAAATCGCTGCAGTGTCCATTGAAGGTCACCATTCCGGTTGCAGGATGCTGTGTAACAAATCACTTCAAAGCTTAGTGACAATACAAGAATCATTTATTACCTCTCATGGTTTTCTGAAGTTCAGGAATCTGGGAACAGCTTAACTGGTGAGTCTGGCTCAGAGTCTCTCATGAGATTGCATTAAGATGTCAGCTTGTCTGGGGCTGGATCAGGATCCACTTCCCACATGGCTCACACTCATGGCTGGCAAATTGGTGCAGACAGTTGTCTGCAGGCCTCAGTTCCTCTCTCTGTGGGTCCCTTCACAGAGCTACAGAGGTGTCCTCGTGGCATGGTGCTCGCTTCTCCTAGAGGGAGGGATCCAAGACAGAGGCCCCAATGCTTCTTAGGACCCAGCTTCAGCAGTCACACTGTCACTTCTGCAATATCCTATTGGTGACATAGGTCAGCCCTATTCAGTGGGGGAGAGAAGGAGAGGGGAGGGGTGGGCTGTGACTACCAGGAGGCAAGAATCGTGGAGGCCATTATATAGGCTGACTGCCTGGTTACCTACCCAGCATCTTGACAATGACCACTTCCTGACAAATCCACAGACTTCTGTTTGGGTGTCTTTCTTTTCCCGATACCATTGGTGAGACTAATTGAGCTAAATGTAATTATAGCCCCTGTGACAGTGACTGGCTCAAAATTCCACACCTAAGCCAGTTAGCACATGGCATTCTCCCAGCCTCCATGATTATTCAGGGGTTGGCGGATGACCAGATTCAGGCCAATGAGGCACAAGAGGACACTTTCGGGGTGCTTCTTAAAGAGAACCACCAGAAAAGATGGCTCCTGTCTTCCTCGGGCTATTGGGGTATGGATCTGAGCCCCAGGGGTGCTGTAGCACCTTCTACCGGCCTGAGAATCAAGCCACCCTGTGGAGGAGGAGAGCTGAAAGATTCTCAAGAGAAGATGGTCTTCATAGGACCAAAGCTGATCACTGCCCTGCCAATGGGCTCGTCATTTATTTGGAGCAATTAATTTCCCATATTTTTGAAGACACTTTTAAGATAGGGTTCCTAGCATATACAACCAAACCTGATTTTTCTCACCTGCAAAATGGAGACAGCATGAGGCTAAAAGAAATGAAGACAAATGTTTTGATTACAAGAAATCTTGCTCTTTAACATTAGAGGTAATTATATCTACTTGAACCAAACCAAAATTTGAGACGGCTACCCTGACATGTGGATAAGAGTATTACCAAGCAGCTTTGATCCAACACGTCCAGAACCAACAATGGCTACACCCATAGGCCAAAGAGATGACTGCTTTGGGGGTGCAATGTCAGGACCGCCTGAACAGGATGTGCTGGGATCTGGGGGTTCCAGCTGGGGGAACAGTAAGCTCGAGATTTCTGAGCTGTGGCGAGGGACACCAGGAGGGGTCACACAAAACTGATCTTCAAAATGAGCCCCAAGTGGCCCTGAGAGGTCCACCACTTCTGGCCAGTGCCTGAAACGCCACATGAGCCCCTCGATCTAAGGCTGAGAGGAGGAACATGATGAAGCTTAACAGTCACTAGCATCTCACCATAAATTGAGGTCTTAGCCCCGCCTGAGATTTGTGTGCAATATTTGTACAGAATAAAGGAACATGCCATGGAAGTGAAGGGACAGAGAAAGAGGTCCAAGAATCTGGAGGGCACTGAAGACTAACTTGGCTGCATCGTACTTTTGCAGATAGCATAAAAACTTGGCTGATTCATAGTTTTGCCAATGGCAGGTCATTTACGATATTTAAGAAGCATGTAAATAGACTTGCTATAATGTCAGGCACTGCACTGAGTGCTTTACATTTACTTATTTAATCCCGTCAACAATCTCATGAAACAGGTATTCTTATCATCCTTATTTTACAGATTACGAAACTGTAAAATAAGGCACAGAGATGTTAAGAAACTGTCCCAAGGTCACACAGCTAGAAACCAAGGCACAGAGAGGTTAAGTGACTTGCCCATTATCACACAACTGGTAAGTTGTAGTGTCAGGATTTGAATACAGTCTTTGCTGCCAGGGCCCATGCTCCTAACCACCATGCCTGCTGCCTATGCTATCACATTTCAGTTTCTTTGCAGGCTTGCTGTTAAATGTCCCCTGGTGGGGATGTTCCTCTCTGCATGACTGTTTACCCTAGGGTCTTAGTGAAGCTGGAGAAGATTTAAGTACATGTGGTAGCTGTGGGTGGTTTTCTTCTATCAGGTCTGGCCCTCAGTCCTGGGACACTGGGTTGCCACAAACTCTAGTTATGCTGTCTTCAACCAGCCTGATGAATAGCCATAACTTAATGCAGCCAATCACGAGGGACTCAGGCCAACCATTTACTTCTTTGCCCAAGCTTCCTGATCATTCCAGGCCTCTGCCCATCACACACCCTCCTTCTTAAATACTATCATCAGTGCTGGGGTCATTAGGGAGAAAACCAATGAAGAGGAAATGATTATAGAAGTTACATCTGCTGTTCAGGCGGCTGTTCTCTTTCCTCATTAGGACAATCAATCATTTTTCAACCTCATTTTTGTAACTAGGAAAAGGCTTCATTTATTCTAAGACTAAGGAGTAGGAATGAGGGAATTAAATCCCACAGGTCTTTAGCTGATGGGATTTTTTTTTGTTAATATTCTGTCCCCGCCAATGACCTAATTAAGCTTTCAGAGAATGATAAACTCTCAGCTCCTCTGTCTCGTTTCCACCGTGCTTTTGCAGAAGAGGAGCTCCACACCCCCAGTAGTCCATGCCTTTTCTTCCAGCTTTCTTTTCAGTCTCATCTTTGTAGCTTAAGCTCAGCTTTCTCTGACTTCCTGCAAGGGCTTCTTGGAAATGTGTCATCATCACTAAAACCTCACAGCCAAGTTGCAGTGTCATAGAGGCACTAAGTCATAAATCCGTGGAGTCAGAACTGTAGGGGAGGAAATTCACCCCTTGTAATAATGATGAGCCCCAACTATGGAGGCAGACTGCCCAGGTTCAAATATCAACTTTGCCCCTTACTAGCTATTTGACCTTGGACACGTTACTGAGCCTCTTGGTGCCTTGGTGTCCTCATCCGCAAAATGGAGAATAAAAGTATATACAGATCTCCTGGGGTTGTCGTGGGGATAAGTTAAATAATAGTATACATAAGGCACTTAAAACAGCGTCTGGCACACAGTAAACAAAATTTTATGTATATCTATTATTATTGTTGCCGCTGCTGCTGCTGTTGTTATTATCTAGTTCACCTGCCTGTGATGCTTCTATGTCCTCTTGAACATCTTCCTCTTCAAACCCCCAAAGTCTGATCAGCCCAACCATCTGACTTCTCCATGCCTGTGTCCTGGCTGTTGAGAGTTCTGGGGAAAATCAAACAAGTGTGTGGACTGCAAACTCATGTTCTCCAAGCTAGGCCCACTCCCCGGGTACTCCACCAACCAGGATCCAGGCAGAAAGACAAAGCACCAGTTAGTTCAGCAGAGGTAAACCAGGGATGGGAGATGAAATTGCTGAAAAAGACACTGAAGAACTCAAAAGGTAGACAGGGGATGCTGAGATAACACAGGAATCAGTGGCCTCCCAGGGATGTGGAGGAGCAAAGGGAAGAGGTTGAGGTTATCAGAACCTAGAAGCCTGGAGAAGGGACTTCATGGGGTTGTGACCCAGAGCCCCCGAGAGGAGACAACACCCATCTATGAAGGGACGTATTGAGGCTGATTATGAGAGTGTTGGGGAAAATGCAAACTGATTGGGAATCAATTAGTGCCAGGGTGAGGCTCACAGCAACAGGAAATAGACATTAAACTCACAGGAAGCAAACAGGAAAGGGCAGCCACCTGTCCTGCCGCACTGATCTTTCTAAAAAGCAAATGTGGCCAGGTCACAAGCCTTCTTAAATCTGTGGCTTTCTCCGCATCTCCAGCAGAGTGTGGAGTGTAGCTTGTTGTATGGGCCTCCTAGAGCTGGTCCTGGCTTGCTCACAAGCACTGTCTTTTCCCGCACTCCAAGCTCTCTCCCTGACAGCATCCACGCCAACCATGTTGAACTCACTGCATTCTCCCAAACACTTCGTGCCTTTGCTCTGGCCTGGAAAGCTCTTCTCTATGAAGTCTTTGTTGATCACCCAAACTAGAAATGGCTAATCCTTTCTGTGTGCCCTCCCTACACACCCAACATACTTCTTTTAGCAGATGCTGCTGGGGCCCTGCCTACATCTCCTTGGAAGAGACGCTTACTATGACAAGGAAGACACAGAAGGATGCGTGCTATGAACACCTGTCGCTCCACCTGGGGCTCTATATTGGCCCACCAGAGCACATTTGGCCAGGTGCTCAGGAGTAGTGCTAGGGAGTTAATGCCACTCCAGACGGCCTTCAAACACTGATGAAGAGGGATCTGATGGCTAACTGCCCCAGCTGTGTGGCCCCTTGATTGGGAGAATGAGACACATTTACACCGGCTGCTAGAGTTCCCCAGGGAGACTGAACCCTGGTTGCCTATGGTAGTAACTGGCTTAAAAATGCACCCTTGATCAGCTTTCTTCTGTTCCCTGCCTTAATTCCCTGATCTTTCTTACCAGTATTTCCTGGCATCACTTCCCAAATAACTTGCATTCAAATCCTTGTTGCACAGGCCTGCTTTGAGAGAAACCCAAATTACGACACTTCTCTCACAGCCTATTACATAGTGTTGTACTCCTGTTTAAACATCCCTATCACCGTAAGCACTCTCGACTCCATCATTCTTCTTGTATCCTCAGGTCGTAACACAGTTCCAGTCACCTAATATGCCTTCCATCCATGCTTATTGACTAAGGGGAGAGATCCGAAAACCAAGACTGTGGCAGTGTAAAATGTGATGTGTGATGAGCAGGGATTATTGAAGAAGGCTAGCAAGGGGCTTTGAGATTATAATTCCCATTTTTGGAGGTGGGGCTACTTGGGCAGCCAAAGAAAGGGAGTAGAATTGCTACTTCAGAGATGGAAATAGGAGTAACAGAATCATTCACACACACACACATACACACGCACACGCACACACACACACAAACACGCAGAGAAATGTGAGAGACAGGAATTTTGTCCCTTTCACCCATAAGTCTGGCTCCCACAGCAGCTGTCACCTCTAATTCTAACAATCATATATCCCTTTACGCTACTCTAAGAAATGCCAAGCCCGAGTCACATCACTGTGGCAGGCCTTTCACTCTGAGAAGCTCAGAAAGCAGGCAGTCCTAACATTGTCTGGCATGGCTGATGTCCAGCTTAAAGGCCATCTGGTCCCTCTCTAATCAGGACCAGCCATGTTGGGAATACTCCCTCCAAATTAATCCTTCCTGCGAATGAGACTGATCATAAATAAGAGCCTTTCCATAATGCCCAAGAGTGTCCCAATTCTCTTATGACTGCCAGCATTAGGAATAAAATCTCCACATACTAGAGTCATTTCACCTTCTTCTGCAGGAGGGCTTCTGTGCAACCCAAGCGCTGCGTTCTATTATGCAAGTTATTCTGACCTCTTCTAGCCAAGCTCCATATCAACAGTTTTTTTACCATATGCCCTCCTGCCTGGGCAACCTGGGGGCCTCTAAATCAACGCATTTCATGATTCTTTCCAATAATATAACTACTAGAGAAGATTTTTAAACTATAATTATTTTCTTATCTAACTTTTTTGAGCACCTACCATGTGCCAGTACCACTCACAAAGCACTGCGCAAAAATGGTTCACATACGGCAGCTCTTTAAATCCTCAAAACAACTCAAGAAGAAAGGTAGGTGGATTAGCTTCATGTCATAGGAGGGAAAGCAGACAGTATGTCTGACTGGCTTAAACACAGGCTTTCCAACTCCCAAGCCTGTGCACTTTACCACAGCATTATTGTGGCATTATTTCAAACATCATACAATAGAATTTTATTACTGAAAGGAATCATAGAGATTAACTAGAATCCAACCCCCTTCTGAGATGCTACTCCTTGATAATTTAACACATGGTCTTGGCAATCAGACAGACATGAGTTGGAGTTGCAGACCTGCCACTTAACTAGCTGTGTGATCATCGACAAGACCTTTACTCTCTTGGGCTTCCCTGGTGGCACAGTGGTTAAGAATCTGCCTGCCAATGCATGGGACACAGGTTCAAGCCCTGGTCCGGGAAGATGACACATGCCGCGGAGCAACTATGCCCATGCGCCACAACTACTGAGCCTGTGCTCTAGAGCCCATGAGGCACAACTACTGAAGCCTGTGCGCCTAGAGCCCGTAATCTGCAAAAAGAGAAGCCACCGCAATGAGAAACCCGCGCACCGCAACCAAGAGTAGCCCCTGCTCCCCACAACTAGAGAAAGCCTGAGCACAGCCATGAAGACCCAACGCAGCCAAAAATTAATTAATTAATTTTTTAAAAATAAAAAGAGGGCTTCCCTGGTGGTGCAGTGGTTGAGAGCCTGCCTGCTGATGCAGGGGACACGGGTTCGTGCCCCGGTCCGGGAAGATCCCACATGC
>NW_020174154.1:426741-441608 GCF_003031525.2 Neophocaena asiaeorientalis asiaeorientalis
AAGACCTTTACTTTCTTTAAGCTTTTAGTCTCCTCATCTTTAAAACGGAGCTAATAGGTACCTCCTGAGGATAGGATTGTTGTGAGGAAGAAACGAGATGCTGTATGAAAAGGACGTAGCTTGCTGCTTAGCAAGTGTCTATTAAATATTAGCTAACACTTACGTAGCACTAACTACATTCCAAGTACTCTTCTAAGTGCTTGCCACACATTGAATTCATCCTAATTCCCAAAATTACCTCAGGAAGTAGCTGCTATTATAATCCCCACTTTACATATGGATTAACTGAGGCATGCGTCAGACACCAAACCACAGATCCAGGAAGCTCAAGAGAACACCAAGCAGGATAAATGCCCAAAAAACTACACCTAGGTCTATCATATTCAAACTGCAGAAAGTCAAAGATAAAGAAAAAATTCTTGAAAGAAGACAGAGAGCAAAAATATCTTACCAATACAGATGCAAGGATAAGAATTACATCTGATTTCTCATAAACCATGCAAGCAAGAAGAGAGTGGAGCAAAATATTTAAAGTGTTAAGAGAAAAAACCCACCAACCTAGAACTCTGTAACCTTTGAAATTATCCTTCAAAAGTGAGGAGAAATAAAGATTTTCTAGGACAAAAACTGAGGGAATTTGTTGCCAGAAGATCTCCCTTGCAAGAAATGATACAAGAAGTTCTTCAGAGAGAATGAAAATGATATAGGTCAGAAACTTGGATCTACATAAAGACAGGCAGAATATCAGAGGATGAATTAAAAGAGGCAAAATAAAAACTCTTATTTTTCTTATGCTTAACTGCTCTACAGATAACAGTTCATTCAAAATAATAATAGCAACAATTTATAAACTATGTGTTCTTACCTGTATATAAAACAGTAATGATACAAGGGATGGGAGGAAGGAATTAGGACTATTTTGTTGTTATAAGGTACCTGTACTACCCATGAAATGGTATAGTGTTACTTGAAAGTGGACTCATATCTGCTGTAAATATATACAGCAAACTCTAGAGGAACCACTAAAAAAGTAAATAGGAAGTATAATTGATATGCTAAAAATGAGAGAAAATGGAATCATACAAAGTGCTCAGTTAAAACCGCAAAAGGCAGAAAAAGTGTGAAAGACAAAAATAGGAAAAAAAGAATAAGGGCAACAAACAGAAAACAGTAACAAATATGGTAGATAGTCATTCAACTATATCAATAATCACTTTTAAACATCAATGGTCTAAATACACCAATTAAAAGACAAATTGTCACCACAGAAATACAAAGCATCCTAATAACATGGACAACCTGGAAGAAATGGACAAAATCTTAGAAAGGTATAACCTTTTAAGATGGAACCAGGAAAAAACAGAAAATATGAACAGCATTTTTAATGTGTTGCTTTATTAATTTTTGAAAGGTAATGGTCCCCCCTCCTCAATTTCACCAACCAAAGAGGACAATCCACATTCCTCTCCTACTGCCTTCGGTGATACCACATCTGAGATTCAGCCCCAATTTTCTTTCACCTTTTCAGGATTAATTAGAAAAACGTGCCCCCCCAGTAGGAAATTAGTATTTGAATTTGTGAGGTTACACAATCATTTTAGAGATTCAAAAAAATAAAAGAAAAAAAAAGACAAATTGTAAGAGTGGGTCAAAGAAACAAGGCGACTACATGTCTACAAGTAACTCACTTTAAATATAACGACACATATAGAAAAGTAAATGAATGGAGAAAGACATACCACGCTAACACTTATAATCAAAAGGAAGCTGGAGTGGCTGTATTAATTTCAGAGAGAACAGACTTGAGAGCAAGAAAAATCACCAGGGATAAAGAGGGGCATTACATAATAATAAAGGAGTCAATTCTCCAGGGCGTAACATGTATGCACCTAACAACAGAGTATCAACATATGTGAGGCAAAAACAGAACTGAAAGGAGAGATAGACAAATCCACTATTACAGGTGGAAACTTCAACACCCCTGTATCAGAAACAGATCCAGCAGGCAGAAAATCAGTAAGGACATGGTTGAACTCAAGAGCACCACCAATCAACTGGATTTAATTGACATCTATAGACAACTTCGTCCAAAAATAGCAGAATAGAGGGGGAGTCCAAATGGTGGAGGAGTAGGAGGATGTGGAGTTCACTTCTCCCCACAAATGCAGCAAGAACACATCTACAGATGGAAGAATTCTCACAGAGCATGTGCTGAACACTACCAGAGGACCTCGGATACCTAAAAGGACAGGAAAGATCCCTATGTAACCAGGTACGATGAAGGAAAGAAGAAGGGAAAAGGAAGAGGACAGCAAGCGGGACGGGACCTGCGCCCCTGCGAGGAGAAGCTGAAGAAGAGGAGACGTTCCTGCACCGGGAAAGCCCCCTCACTGGTGGGAAGATCAGCTGGGACAGAAGTGGAGCTTTGGAGGCCAGGAGGAGAGTGCAGCAATCGGTCTGTGGCAGGAAGGACAGAGTGAGACCTACACGAGCAGTGCGTGCCACAGCCCTGCACATCCCAGCCTGAGACATGTGGCCGCCGGTATGCACAGGGACTGGGTGCTGGAACTTGGGGGTTTGGAGAGCAGACCCAGGGAGAGGACTGCTGCCAGCTGTGAGGAGACGGCCTGAGGGGATGAGAGCGAGGAGCCCTGCAACTGGAAATGCTTGAGGAGGAAGCCTTGACAGCCATAGAAGCTAAGTGCCATTGTTGAGTGATGTGCAAAGGGCGGGGCCCGCCATTGCAGCCTCTCTCTCCATGTGCAGGCCCCTGCCTCCACAGGCACTAGGAAGGGCTCCTGCTGGAGTGGGCTTGCACACCCCTAGCTGCCGCCGCCTCCTCTGCCACCTCCCTCCCAGGCGGGCTCACGTGCTCTGGGGCAGTCTCGGGAGCAGACGCCTGTCGGTGGCCCACAAGCAGAGGCAGGGTTGACACCACAGCTGAGCCCCAGGGGTTGTATGACTAAGGAAGAAGAGCTGAAATCTCCCCTCTCAGCTGTGCGAACCATGGATTTATACCCCCGCAACTGGCTTTGTAAACTCAGCACCTACAGAACGTCTGAATGGACAATGAATGCTCCCGCAGCTGAGATGGGTCTAGCTTTAGCAACTGTGGACTTTGTGGGCAGGTACATGCGGCAGTTGGGCCAGGCCAGCGTCTGAGCTGCCTCCATAGTGCCCACAGCGGGTCCAGATCCATGATTACTGCAAATATATCTACATTGGTGGCCTGGTGAAAACAATGCCTCAGAGACACCTGGACCAATTGCCAACATACCCACAGTTAAAGTGAGGCCAAAAGCAGTGCCAACAAGAGTGTAACAGTGTGAAAGGTGACACAACAGAACACACCCACAGGTGAACACCTCCAAAAGAGGAATACTCAGGGGCTTCTCTCCCAGTGGGAGTGCTCCAATCCCACCTACCTTGCAACACAGATCAGAAACAAAGCTAGGGAACAGATCGGGGGGCCTCTACTCCAACAACTAGGGAGGAGAACCTGCTCCTGACAGGGCAGTGACAACCAAAGAGCAAAGGGGAGGCCCCACTCAATATCCAGTGCAGGCTCTGATCACCACAACATCAGTCACACCTCCAATGAAGGGTATAAAGGCCAGGCTACACTGAGGAAAGAGGTGGCAGACATCCATTCTAAAAACAGCCCTTGGACCAAAAAATAGTAAACACATGCAGGCTACACAGGGACATTCCCACATAAAAATAGCTCTCCAAGACAGTCTGAGGGTCTGGCATCGGGAGGAAGAACCCTCAAAACATTTAGCCTTGAAGCCCAGCAGGGCTTGAGTGCAGGAGCTCCACAAGGTTGGGAGAAACAGAGACTCCACTCTTGGAGAGTGCACACAAGATCTCACATGCACGAGGACGCAGCAGAAAGCAGTACCTCCATAGGAACCAAGGCTAGACCTACTTAGGGGTCTTGGAGGGTCTCCTGGCGAGGTGAGGGTCGGCTGTAGCCCACTGTGGGGACAAAGACACTGGTAGTGGAGGCCCCAGGGAACACTGATCAGCATGAGCTCTCCCAGAGGTACCCACTTTGGCACCAAGAGGTAACCCCATCCAGCAGCCTGCAGGCTCCAGTGCTGGAAAGCCTCAGGCCAAACAATGAACAGGATAGGGACACAGCCCCACCCATCAGCAGACAGGCTGCATAAAGTCATACTGAGTTCTCAGCCAGCTCAAAACACACCCCTTGAAACGGCCCTGCCCACCAGAGGGACAAACCCAGCTCCACCCACCAGAGGGCAGGTACCAGGCCCTCCCACCAAGAAACATCCACAAGACCGTTGACCAACCTCACCCACCAGGGGGCAGACACCAGAAGCAAGAGGAACTACAATCCTGCAGCCTGCAGAAAGGAGACCACAAACACAGAAAGTTAGAAAAAAGGAGATGACAGAGAAATATGTTGCAGACAAAGGAACAAGATAAAAGCCCACAAGAACAACTAAATGAAGAGAAGACAGGCAATCTACCAGAAAAAGAATAAATAAGGAAACACAAGTTTTAAATGATACATTGAACAAGATGGACTTAATGGATATTTATAGGACATTCCATCCAAAAACAACAGAATACACAGTTTTCTCAAGTGCTCATGGAACATTCTCCAGGAGAGATCATATCTTGGGTCACAAATCAGGCCTTGGTAAATTTAAGAAAATTGAAATCGTATCAAGTATCTTTTCTGACCACAACGCTACGAGACTACATATCAATTACAGGGAAAAAATCTCTAATAAATACAAACACATGGAGGCTAAACAATACACTACTTAATAACCAAGAGATCACTGAAGAAGAAGATGTAAATAAATATCAAAAAACAAAAAAAGAAATCGTTGGCATGTTGCTGGGTGTGGAAGCATAACACAACTCTATCAGATCCTCTGCTTCATGGCAAACCTGAGATGCAGAAGAGAAGTTGGAGGAGGCTTTTTCTTTTTTTGTTTGTTTGGTTTTGGTTTTTGTTTTCTTTGTTTGTTTGCTTGTTTGGAAAGTTAGAGGGAACAGGAGCTTCTGGCTGCTGAGCGTGAAGGCCTCAAAAATTAAAAAGGAGCTGTGTGTGTATGTTCATTGTTTATATGTGGATAATTGGATGTCATATACTAAAGTCATAATAGATATCCTACTTGCAATAACCAGTCCAGGGAAGAATGTCAAAGATGATAGAACTTACCATGCATTATCAAACCTGTGGTAGTTTTATAGTCTGGGAGGTTATAGCATCTTAAGGAGCCTGGCAAGAAATTAGGCTTGAATGCAAAACGGCACTGTCCCTTAATTTCATCCTAGTATACTTCTATCAAGGCATTCAAATTATGAAATGTCAAAGGTCCATTGACAATCTCTATTTTTACACCGCATGAAAAAATATATTACCCTGTTACATATACTTGTACTTGGTATATACTGGGATCAACTATAAAGAGTCTTACCAAAGAAAGAACATCTTTCTTTCACTCCTAAAATTAACATTCAAAGATAGGTAAGCCAAGCAATAATGATTCCCTTCCTGTATATGTTGATTTACAGTTTTCAAGCCATTTTCACACAGATAGTCTCCTTTGATCTTCACAATAACTCAACAAAGAAGAAGGGCAGATATTATTTGCATCATTTTACAGTTGAGGAAACCAGAACCCAGAGACTATGGTAGAGACCGGCCAGTTATTTACCAAACTGTGTTCCTTTTCCTTTTTGGCACATACCAAGACTACATTTCCCAAGATCCCTTGAAGTTAGGTGTAAACACGTGATGATTCCTGTCCAATAGAATGTGGGTAGAAGTGATGTGTACCATTTCATGGCCTGACCCATAAAACCCTCCAATATATAAGCTTCCTATTCTCTTTCCTCAGTGGCTAACTGAATGACAATTACTCCAAGAACTCAGAGGACAGCAAAGCTACAATATGGAAGAAGTTTGAGTCACCACTTGGAGACTCAAGAGAGTTGTCCAGGAAAGCCAATCAACCAGGAATATGTATTGGATTGTTGTGTGAGTGAGAAATAAGCTTATGTTGTTTTAAGTGATTGGAATTTGGGGGTGGTTTGTTGCAGCAGTTACCCTACGTTAATACAGAGAACTTAAATGATTTACCCAATGTTATACAAATAGTTTTTAAAGAGAGAGAAAGAGAGAAGTAGAATTTTGTTCTTCTAGTGCTCAGTTTAATATTAATTTGTTTACAGCACCAACCATATGTAAGGCACCCTGTTTTTAATCCAGTAATTGTAGGACTGAAAAGTATGACAGGCTCTTTATATCTCTCCACTCTCTGATGGTCTCCTTTTTTTGTTTCCTCTATGTGATCTTCTTGTAGTTTCTTTCTCAAGCATCCCAGCAACAACCAAATACAGTGACAGATACTAGGTTTTACTGATCTAAAAGCACTCATATCTGAAAATCACCTCTCCTGTGTTCCCTCTCCTCCTGAATTAATAAAGCATATATTCTCTGCTACTGACATAGCCTCAAATAGACTTCCTTTAGAAGGAACCTGATAAATGAAGCTGCCAGTACATGCAGAGAACAGACAGTGACTGAAGTACCATTAGGTATGGTCATAGACAGATTGTGTCAGGGAGTCAGAGGCCAGAGGGCAAGTGTCAAGGCAAGCAGAGGTAGTGAATCCTTAAGGTGAGAGACACTAGTGACAGGAAGGTTCTATTAGGCTGTAGAGAGACGCAGGCAGTTGTTCAGGACCTTGGAGAGATCCTGGTGAGTGCCATTGCTCTGAGGTTATTTATTCTGAGGCCCAATCAGGTAGTTTGCCCTTCCTTCTGACCCCTCTAGGTGATAAAGGGGTCTTGTCCTTTCTATGCATGTCTTAGTTTCTATAGAATAAGAGATTCATTCTCATTCTTTCTGAGAAGTTCAGGGCCTGTGTCCAGTAGGTAGGTTGGAGCTGTCTTATCTAGCCTTACTAAAGGCCACATGAGATGCTCACACCTCAGAAAATCTAGAAGAGTACATAATCAAGGGACTTCTTCCTCTTTGTTTATGTTCTAGAAGCTCTCTCTCTCTCCTTGGTGAAAGGCTAGTGCTTAGGTGGGCCTGAGCTCCGAACTTTTCACCCAACTGAAACCTTATTGCCAAATGAACCACATCATTAATTTTATAACCCTAAGAGGAAGATCACCAAAATGAGGGGCTCCCTCCTTCCAGAAGCCATGTTCTCAAGAAACTTAATAGATATTCTATGAAAAAAAGATTATACAGAAAAATTAATTTGAGAAACCTTCAAAAAAATGCTAAATACTTTAAGCGCTTTCATATATATTCTCTCCCTCTCCCTCTCCCTCTCCCTCTCCCTGTCCCTCTCTCTCTCCCCCTCTCTCTTTATAAAATACAATGTGATGAACATCTTCAGGCATATGTTTTCTTTACCTCTTGGGATTACTTTTTCCTTTGGAGATATGTTCCCCAAAGTAGAATTCCTGACTTAAAACAATACTATCACTTGATAGGTATGGCCAAATTCAATTGGGATTGTGTAGTTTTACTTCCATCAGCAGTGTATGAAAGTATCAGTTTTGCTAGTATCAAATTAGTAATTTGCTTTGTATTCTTCAATGACTAGTACCTAGAACTGTATCTAGCCCATAATATTATACTCAATAAGAACTTGTTTAAGGTTGAAGTAAAAAGTTTAACACTTTCCCATATATTTCTTTACTTAGCATAGGTCCTCATTTGGAATTGCTAGTCTTTTTCTTCTTTATTATTGGGGTATTAATGTTTTCTTTTGAATTTTCCTAAGATATTAAACCTGTTTTCCATATTTGTTAAAAATATTTCCCCTGTGTTTTTTAGCTTCTTGTATACAAAGCTTTAAATTTTTATGTAGTCAGAAATTGTCAGTTATAATTGTGATCTTTTTTCACTTTAAAGCTTATAAAACTTGGGACTTCCCTGGTGGTACAGTGGTTAAGAATCCACCTGCCAGTGCAGGGGACATGGGTTAGAGCCTGGTCTGGGAAGATCCCGCATGCCGCGGAGCCACTAAGCCTGTGCGCCACAACTACTGAGCCTGTGCTCTAGAGCCCGCGAGACACAACTACTGAGCCCTCATGCCACAACTACTGAAGCCTGCGTGCCTAGAGCCTGTGCTCTGCAACAAAAAGAAGCCACTGCAATGAGAAGCCCGCATACCACAACAAAGAGTAGTCCCCGCTCGCCACAACTAGAGGAAGCCCACGCACAGCAACAAAGACCCAAAACAGCCAAAAATAAATAAATAAAAATTTTTTAAAAGCTTATAAAACTTATAGAGAAGGCCAGAGACCTCAGAAAGTTCAATGTTTTCCTTATGAATTAATTTCTTATACGTATTTTATTCATCTGGCACTGTGGTGTAAGGCGTGGGTCTAAAATGATTTTTCTCTAAATCAGTAACAGATATCCCAACGCAATTTCTAGTCAAGTTTCCTTTTCCATGGTGTCTTTTGAATTTTACAAGTGGCTCTTGGTAACATGTGTGGGTTGAAACAAAAGAGGATGAGTTTCAAATCTCATTAGGGGAAATAATATGAGATAAAAGAGAATTATCTAACACTTCACTGTGTGGGCTTCACCACTTTGCTCTCAAAGGGTTTACAATCTTGTTGTCATAGGTCAAACTTTTGTTTATTCCACTTATGTGTCTGACTGTAACAATCTAGTGGACGTAATGTGTTTTAAAGTGGGTGTTGAAATTTCACTTATACTACAATTCAGATATGCAGTGTAAATGTAGTTTATGTCTTAAAAACCTAATATATTATTCTTCACAAACCCCAACGGCACTTATTTCCAAGCCCTGGGGTCTTCTTGAGGCTAGAGCCTGGATGATGAAAATGGGGTTGGTCTTAGACAGAAGATGTCCTTATATTCTCTTGTGCTGTGTTCCCTGCAGGCCTTAAGGTCAGCACTGGCAGCTGGTGAACTTGTGATCTGTTTCTGGTTTTGTTTTTTGGCTCAGTGTTCTAGGAGAATATTGACCCTCTCCCTGTGGCTGTTTCAATCTCATCTCTAGAAATCCCTCTGAGTCCCTGTCGCAACCTCCTCCTCACCCTCTGAGAACAGAGCTCACCCTTTATCCTCTGCTCTAGATCACTGTGCCCTGTAAGGTCCAGCCTCACGCAGGCTTCTGGGCTCCAACATACGATCCACACCACATGGGAACTGAGATTGACTCAGACATGCTAACCAGGTCCTCACTGCAGAGGACACTCTTGGTGCTCCACAGTGATGCCTTTTACAAACCAATTCACCCATGCCTCCAGATGTTGTGTGATGGTTGCTAATACCTTACAAATGTCCCCTTCTTTGGAGAATTTCCCCCAGCTGAGCAGCAGCCACTTTTGCTTAGAAAGCTATGCTCACCCCCACCTTTGGGGTACAGCCCACAGCCAGTGACTAAATGTCACAGGTATGGAATTCTGGCCTCCGTGCCTCAAGGGGAAACAGCTCTGTGGTGCAATTCATGTTACAGAACTCCCTATGGCTTCAGGCTGAGGCTAAGAACACATCCTTGCTTAGCACCTTCCCCTGCCCTACCCCACTTCCCTCATTCCCCTTCTCCTGAGAGCATTCCTCCAATAAAGAGCATGCACTGGAATCCCTGTCTCAAGCTCTGCTTCTAGTGAACATGACCTAAGACACTCACTATGTCTGACAACGCCTCTCTTTACTACACTGAGCCATCCCATGTTGGCAAAGGGTCTCTGCCCAGCAGAGTCCTCTAAAACTTTCAAGCAGTAAATGAGGCAAAAGTTCCTTGGTCTCAGTTTTCCCCAAATTTGTCTGTCAGCACCACCCCCATCCTTTTCCCCAGGACTTGCCTACATGAGACTTCTTAATACGCCAAAATACCAGTTTTGTCAGTTTCGTGAGCTGCAAATACCTTCCCTCACCCTGTGATTTACCTTTTCACTCTTACAGTGTTCTTTAACAAACAGAAACTCTTAAATATCTAATTTATCAATATTTCCCCTTTCCTTATGAATAGGTATCTTTTGTATCTTGTTTATGCAATTCTTCCCTACCCCCCAACCTCATGAAGATATTTTATATTATCTTTCAGGAACTTTTTGATTTTTCATGTTTAGGTTTTCAATACACCTGGGATAGATGTGGGGATATGGTGTGAGATAGAGGTTTAATTTAATTACAGTTACCCATTGTCGCAGTACTATTTATTCTAAGGACTGACATTTCTCTTCTATAGTGCAACATATATCAAATATTGACCTTATATGTGGATATGTTTCTGGTTTATTCATTCTATTTCATGGTTTATTTTTCTATCCCTGAAAAAGTAATATATTGTCTTGATTACTACAGATTTATAACAGTCTTCTTATCCAATGGATCAAGTTTTCTCCCTTATTCCTCTGCTTCAAAAGGGTAATGCCTATCCTTGGCCTTTTATATTTCCATATGAATTTTAAAATCAGTTTGTCAAGTTCCACCAAAAAACAGTAACCGGATTACATTAAATTTAGAAATGAATTTGGGGAGAATAGGCATCTTTTTTTCTCATATTTTCTACTGTATATCTCCCTGTTCTTATACTCCTTTAATGTCTGAGAATAAGGTTTTATCATTTATTTCTGTAGAATCTTGCACATCCTTTATTAGATTTATTTCTTGGTATTTTATATTAATTTCATTTTCTCTTTCTTGCTGGTATGGAGAAACATATTGGATTTTGGGGTATTGAGCTTTCATATCCAGGGGCTGTGCTAAAATTCTGTTATTAATTCCAATAGTTTATCTGCCAAATCATTTGGATTTTCTATTAATATAATCATATATGCAAATAATGACAGTTTTCTGTTTCTTTCTTTACAATTCTCATGCCTTTTTCTTGCTTTGTGCCCTGGTCAGAACACTCTGAACAATGTTGAATTGCAGTGGTTATCAGGGCATTCTTGTCTTGTTCCTGATCTCCAAGGGAAAGTTTTCAACATTTTATCATTTAGTATGTTTGCAGTAAGTCTTTTAGAGATTAAGGATGTTCCCTTCTTCTCTGACTTTGCGAAGAGTTTCTACCATTAAAGCATATTTAATATTATCAAATGAATTTCTACAGCTATTGAAATTACCATGATTCCCCCCTCCTTGTTCTATTAATGTGATGAATTAAACTGTTGGACTTTCTAATTTTAACCCAACTTTGCATTCCTGAGTCAATCTCTATCATGTTCTATGAACACTCTTACACATGTCTCTTGGTGCATTGTGCACACATTTATTTTGTCTACATATATAAGAGTGGAATTGCTGGGTCATAAAGTGTGGAAGCTGGTTTTAAGGAAAGAGTATGACGTTAGGTGAGTCATACTCAAGTCATACTTGAGTCAAGGCTTCAGAAGAACCTCTAGGGGAAAACATTTAGCAGGCAATTAAAGATGTGGAACTGGAGTTTAGGTAGAAGCCTGAGATGTGGATTTGGGAGGCATCAACATAAAGTTTATATTAGAAGCCAATGGCATGGAATGCTCTGTGTGGGGGAGGATCACGGAAGAGAGAAAAGGACTCCAGATCAACATGTGGAAAACACCTGTAACTAGGAGGCATGAGGACAAAGAGTCAGTAGAGACAGGCATGACATCAGATGGGTGGGAGGAAAGCTGAGAGTGTATCAAGCTTTGAACACTATGGAGAAAAAGGATTTGGTGACTAGGAGGCCTTCACACTATTTTCTCCTTTGCCATAGTTGCTGCTATAGCTACTGCTATGCTTCTTTGTTCGTTTGCTTTTAATCTTAATAAAGTTCTTTGGTTACTTTTGGAGTCATGCCAATTGGCAGGACTGTTATCACCCTGGCAGCTGCTAAGAACATTCTTTACCATCCCACAGAAATACTCAGGACAGAGTACTTAATGAGCACTTACTAATTATAGGCCCATCAGTCAAAATTATGACCTCAAAAATAGCAGGCTTTCGAAAGTCAGCTGAAGGCGCATGTGTCACAGGACAAAGCTGTCACACAAATGGAGAGAAAGAAAAAAAGAGGTTCCCTTTAAAAACTATTAACTTTACAGAACTGGGTAGCTGAGGCTTCATAACTTGATACACTGAACTTTCCTTCATGCTACCTCTTTCAACTCCTGTCACTATTTAAGGCTCCTTTTCAAAGGCCACGAGAAAAATCATGAGGAAAGAGAAAGGGAAGAAGAGGGAGGGTCAGCCAAGTACTGTGGATAGAAATGCCAAAGAAAGTTTGGGAAGATTTCACTAATTTGCCCCATACCCTCTGTGAGCAGGGAGTAAAGCAACATATACACTATATGTCATTAGGTACACAGCAACAACCCTCAAATATGCAGTGAATGTTATTCCAGAAGACAAATATTTATCATGTTTTTACTCTATTCCAAGCTAAGGAAAGACAACCTTGCAGAAAACATCTCATCAGCAACATAAAAGGTCAAAAGGCAATGGAAAATGAGAGTAAGAAATGAATGATAAAGAAAGAAATAGAATCGATAACTTCCAAACCAGAAGAAAACAAAAATGAAAAAATAAACAGGAACAACAGGAAAGCAAAAATTAAACCCAAATATAGCAGTAATCTATGCTTTTAATCTTTAATAGATAAGTAAATCTATTTATATTTGGTAGGTGAAAAACAAAAACTAGATATGGGCTATTTATAGGAGGCACACCTAAAACACAATGACATACATAAGCTAAAATAAAATGAATGGGAAATATATATTAGACAAATAACAACAAAAATCTATCTAGCAAAATTAATATCTGGCAAAACAGAACTTAAAGCAGAAAGACAGTAAGAATAAAGCAGGACCTCACTAGATGATAAAAACAATCTACCAAGAAGCTATAACAATTTTGAACCTGTATGCATTGAATAATGTAGTTTCAAAATACATAAAGCAACATTTTTATAACCGATCCACCATCATAGAATATTTTCAGTTAACTTCTCTCGAAAAGTTATCAGTAAGGTGGGCAATATATATACATACATTAAAAACAGTGAAGATTTAATCCACACTAAAAACACAGCTTGATCTAATATTCATACACAGAATATTACACTCAACAAATAGAGAATACACACTCATTTTGAGATCACATGTAACATTTACAAAAACTGACTACAAAGAGAATACTAACCTTGCATTCATGGTGGTGAGAGATATGCTAACAGTGTTGGTTCTCTTCAGTTCAGAGACTGGAACAGTCTGAGCCTTCATGTGGCCACGTCAGGAGCAGCTGGCCCACAGTCCCAAAGTGATAACATGTCAGATTCCAAGAAGGCTTTCTGATGAATCAGAAAACGTGAAATAAACTAAATCACATGAAACTCCACATTTTGGGATTCAGAAGCAAAACCACTTAAAACAATAAAAAGAGAAAAAAACTGTGATAGTTTTATTTTCCAGTTTACTGTTTTTCCTTGGTTCGTTTTTTTATCCAGTTGCAAACAATCAAATAATTTCAACTGCCATCTTCCATTCCTCTTGTACTTTCACAGCTAGTACTAATTCACTTCATCCTCACAATAAACCTGTGAGGTTGAAAAGGTATTATCATTCTTAGCTACTAAACTCAAGTAAATGAAACCAGCCTCTTGCCCATCACCAGAAAAAACAATTCTTTAATGATAGAAGTGCCAGACCTTGCTGAAAAATACTGCAGTATTATTCTGGATATCCAACAGTATCTTTGTAGCAGCCACCCATATCCCTAACCCACTAGCATAAAGCCCATTTTTGCCACCAGGGCAGCAGGCTGAAAGTGCTACGAAATTAAGGTTCTCCCAACAGTCCTCAACCCAGAGCTGACAGGATTTGTATATGAAATGCTTCAGCTTCCTCACCCTCAGGTGGGAGAACTCTGAGTCTCCTACACCACCTCCCAGAGATCCCCAGCAGGCTGAAGCTCTGGTAGCACCCTATATTAGCTCCTTTATGCCTGTCTCATTTCCTCACCCCACTCCAGTGTTTCCTTAACCTCTCAATTAAATGATTTGCATTTGAATCCTTGTCTTGGGATCTACTTCCACAGGAACTCAAACTAGGACAATCTTTCACACTAAAAAAAAACTGCACCATGTTTTCCACAATTTCTACCTATTGCTTAATGTCAGAGAAAAATGAGTCATTAACATTCGGTTTTGATCTTCTGAAATGTAGGGAATTCATGGGAAAATATAACCAATGAACACGGTATTTAGTGAGCACCCCAGCGTGCATAGCTGGGTACTAATGGCCTTATTTACAATACAACACTATCTACAGTACAGAGTAAGGGCTGTACTAGGCTACTGCAGAGGGGGAAAGCACTAACGAAGAATAGACTATTTAAGGTTGGCATTTAGTAAGGATATGGGGCCAGGGAGGGGTTAGCAATTCTTCATATTTTGGTTGTCACAAATGATTTGCCTATGTATGCTCTAAAAAAGCTGCACAGGTCAACTCTCCAAAGGCACCTTGAGACTGCAGTTGGGTCTCCAGGTGGGAATTATAACACCAAACAGCACTACCACTTTCAGAGAGGACTGGTCTTTCTCTGGAGACCTTCCATGAAAGCAGCGATCTTGTCTGGGCAAACCTGCCCACTCTCTGTATCCATGTTTTATTTATTTATTTTTTTAACATTTTCACTGGAGTATAATGCTTTACAATGTTGTGTTAGTTTCTGCTTTATAACAAAGTGAATCAGTTATACATATACATATATCGCCATATCCCTTCCCTCTTGCATCTCCCTCCCTCCCACCCTCCCCATCCCACCCTTCTAGCTGGTCACAAAGCACCGACCTGATCTCCCTGTGCTATGTGACTGCTTCCCACTAGCTATCTATTTTACATTTGGTAGTGTATAT
>NW_020174154.1:442663-450485 GCF_003031525.2 Neophocaena asiaeorientalis asiaeorientalis
TCTCCCTGTGCTATGCGACTGCTTCCCACTAGCTATCTATTTTACATTTGGTAGTGTATATATGTCCATATATACACTACCACTCTCTCACTTTGTCCTAGCTTACCCTTCCCCCTCCCCGTGTCCTCAACTCCATTTTCTAGTAAGTCTGCATCTTTATTCACGTCTTGCCCCTAGGTTCTTCATGACCACTTTTTTTTTTTAGATTCCATATAGATGTATTAGCATATGGTTATTTGTTTTTCTGACTTACTTCACACTGTATGACAGACTCTAGGTCCATCCACCTAATTCCATTAATATATATTTCTATTTTTCTGCCAGTACCATACTGTCTTACTGTAGCTTTGTAGTCTGAAGTCAGGAAGCCTGATTCCTCCAGCTCCATTTTTCGTTCTCAAGATTGCTTTTGCTATTCGGGGTCTTTTGTGTTTCCATACAAATTGCGAAATTTTTTGTTCTAGTTCTGTGAAAAATGCCAGTGGTAGTTTGATAGGGATTGCATTGAATCTGTAGATTGATTTGGGTAGTAGAGTCATTTTCACAACGTTGATTCTTCCAATCCAAGAACATGGTATATCTCTCCATCTATTTGTATCACCTTTAATTTCTTTCATCAGTGTCTTATAATTTTCTGCATACAGGTCTTTCGTCTCCTTAGGTAGGTTTATTCCTAGATATTTTATTCTTTTTGTTGCAATGGTAAATGGGAGTGTTTTCTTAATTGCACTTTCAGATTTTTCATCATTAGTGTATAGGAATGCCAGAGATTTCTGTGCATTCACTTTGTATCCTGAAACTTTAGCAAATTCATTGATTAGTTCTAGTAGTTTTCTGGTAGCATCTTTAGAATTCTCTATGTATAGTATCATGTCATCTGCAAACAGTGACAGCTTTACTTCTTCTTTTCCGATTTGGATTCCTTTTATTTCCTTTTCTTCTCTGATTGCTGTGGCTAAAACTTCCAAAACTATGTTGAATAAGAGTGGTGAGAGTGGGCAACCTTGTCTTGTTCCTGATCTTAGTGGAAATGCTTTCAGTTTTTCACCATTGAGGATGATGTTTGCTGTGGGCTTGTCATATATGGCCTTTATTATGTTGAGGAAAGTTCCCTCTATGCCTACTTTCTGGAGGGTTTTTATCATAAATGGGTGTTGAATTTTGTCGAAAGCTTTCTCTGCATCTATTGAGATGATCATATGGTTTTTCTCCTTCAATTTGTTAATATGGTTTATCACATTGATAGATTTGCGTATATTGAAGAATCCTTGCATTCCTGGAATAAACCCCACTTGATCATGGTGTATGATCCTTTTAATGTGCTGTTGGATTCTGTTTGCTAGTATTTTGTTGAGGATTTTTGCATCTATATTCATCAGTGATATTAGTCTGTAGTTTTCTTTGTTTGAGTGACATCTTTGTCTGGTTTTGGTATCAGGGTGATGGTGGCCTCATAGAATGAGTTTGGGAGTGTTCCTCCCTCTGTTATATTTTGGAAGAGTTTGAGAAGGATACATGTTAGCTCTTCTCTAAATGCTTGATAGAATTCGCCTGTGAAGCCATCTGGTCCTGGGCCTTTGTTTGTTGGAAGATTTTTAATCACAGTTTCAATTTCAGTGCTTGTGACTGGTCTGTTTATATTTTCTATTTCTTCCTGGCTCAGTCGTGGAACGTGTGCATTTCTAAGAATTTGTCCATTTCTTCCAGGTTGTCCATTTTATTGGCATAGAGTTGTTTGTAGTAATCTCTCACGATCCTTTGTATTTCTGCAGTGTCAGTTGTTACTTCCCCTTTTTAATATCTAATTCTACTGACTTGAGTCTTCTCCCTTGTTTTCTTGATGAGTCTGGCTAATGGTTTATCAGTTTTGTTTATCTTCTCAAAGAACCAGCTTTTAGTTTTATTGAACTTTGCTATCGTTTCCTTCATTTCTTTTTCATTTATTTCTGATCTGATCTTTATGATTTCTTTCCTTCTGCTAACTTGGGGGTTTTTCATTCTTCTTTCTCCAGTTGCTTTAGGTGTAAGGTTAGGTTGTTTATCTGAGATGTTTCTTCTTTCTTGAGGTAGTATTGTATTGCTATCAACTTTCCTCTTCAAACTGCTTTTGCTGCATCCCATAGGTTTTGGGTCGTCATGTTTTCATTGTCATTTGTTTCTAGGTGTTTTTTGAGTTCCTCTTTGATTTCTTCAGTGATCTCTTGGTTATTAAGTAGTGTACTGTTTAGCCTCCATGTGTTTGTATTTTTTAGAGATATTTTCCTGTAATTGATATATAGTCTCATAGCACTGTGGTCAGAAAAGATACTTGATACAATTTCAATTTTCTTAAATTTACCAAGGCTTGGCTTGTGACCCAAGATATGATCTGTCCTGGAGAATGTTCCATGAGCACTTGAGAAGAAAGTGTATTCTGTTGTTTTTGGATGGAATGTCTTATAAATATTAATTAAATCCATCTTGTTTAATGTATCATTTAAAGCTTGTGTTTCCTTATTTATTTTCATTTTGGATGATCCGTCTATTGGTGAAAGTGGGGTGTTAAAGTCCCCTACTATGATTGTGTTACTGTTGATTTCCCCTTTTATGGCTGTCAGTATTTGCCTTATGTATTGAGGTGTTCCTATACTGGGTGCATAAATATTTACAATTGTTATATCTTCTTCTTGGATCGATCCCTTGATCATTATGTAGTGTCCTTCTTTGTCTCTTGTAATAGTCTTTGTTTTAAAGTCTATTTTGTCTGATATGAGAATTGCTGCTCCAGCTTTCTTTTCATTTCCATTTGCATGAAATATCTTTTTCCATCCCCTCACTTTCAGTCTGTATGTGTCCCTGGCCTGAAATGGGTCTCCTGTACACAGCATATGTACGGGTCTTGTTTTTGTATCCATTCAGCCAGTCTATGTCCTTTGGTTGGAGCATTTAATCCTTTTACATTTAAGGTAATTCTCGGTATGTATGTTCCTATGACTGTTTTCTTAATTGTTTTGGGTTTGTTATTGTACATCTTTTCCTTCTCTTGTGTTTCCTCCCTAGAGTAGTCCCTTTAGCATTTGTTGTAAATCTGGTTTGGTGGTGCTGAATTCTCTTAGCTTTTGCTTGTACTCAATTCTTTTTCAGGTAGACTACCTATTTCCTCTTCATTTGTTAGGTCTGGTGGGTTTTTACCTGGCTCCTTCATCTGCTGTGTGTTTCTTTGTCTTCTCATTTTGCTTATGTTACTGTGTTTGGGGTCTCCTCTTAACAGGCTGCAGATTCGTAGTTCCCTTTGTTTTTGGTATCTTCCCCCAGTGGCTAAGGTTGGTTCAGTGAGTTGTGTAGACTTCCTGGTGGAGGGGAGTAGTGCCTGTGTTTTGGTGGATGAGGCTGGATCTTGTCTTTCTGGTGGGGAGGCCCACATCTGGTGGTGTGTTTTGCGGTGCCTGTGACCTTATTATGATTTTAGGCAGCCTCTCTGCTAATGGGTCGGGTTGTGTTCCTGTCTTGCTAGTGTTTTGGCATAACGTGTCCAGCACTGTAGCTTGCTGGTTGTTGAGTGGAGCTGGGTCTTGGCATTGAGATGGAGATCTCTGGGAGATTTTCACCATTTGATATTACGTGGAGCTGGGAGGTCTCTGGTGGACCAAAGTTCTGAACTTGGTTTTCCCACCTCAGAGGCACAGCCCTGACGCCTGGCTGGAGCACCAAGAGTCTGTCATCCAAAGAGTGCGAGACGCGCCTGCGGTGGTAGAGGCCGGAGTGACGTTGCACCAGCCTGAGGCACGCCGTCCATTCTTCCAGGGAAGTTGTCCCTGGATCACGGGGCCCTGGCAGTGGCAGGTTGCACAGGCTCCCAGGAGGGGAGGTGTGGAGAGTGACCTGTGCTCACACACAGGCTTCTTGGTGGCTGCAGTAGCAGCCTTAGCGTCTCATGCCCGTCTCTGCCCGTCTCTAGGCCACGCTGATAGCCACGGCTTGCACCCATCTCTGGAGCTCCTTTAAGCAGTGCTCTTAATCCCCTCTCCTCGTGTACCAGGAAACAAAGAGGCAAGAAAAAGTCTCTTGCCTCTTCGGCAGTTCCAGACCTTTTCCTGGACTCCCTTCCAGCTAGCCATGGTGCATTAGCCCCCTTTAGGCTATGTTCACGCAGCCAACCCCAGTCCTTTCCCTGGGACCTGACCTCTGATGCCCGAGCCTCAGCTCCCAGCCCCCACCTGCCCCGGCGGGGGAGCAGACAAGCCTCTCGGGCTGGTGAGTGCGGCACCGATTCTCTGTGCAGGAATCTCTCCGCTCTGCCCCCCGCACCCCTGTTGCTGTGCTCTCCTCCGCGGCTCTGAAGCTTCCCCCTGCGCCACCCGCAGTCTCCACCCGCGAAGGGGTTTCCTAGTGTGTGGAAACCTTTCCTCCTTCACAACTCCTTCCCACTGGTGCAGGTCCCATCTGTATTCTTTTGTCTGTTTTTTCTGTTTTCTTTTGCCCTACCCAGGTACGTGGGGAGTTTCTTGCCTTTTGGGAGGTCTGAGGTCTTCTGCCAGCGTTCAGTAGGTGTTCTGTAGGAGTTGTTCCACATGTAGATGTATTTCTGATGTACTTGTGGGGAGGACGGTGATCTCCACGTCTTACTCTTCCGCCATCTTGGAGCTCCTCATGTATCCATGTTTTAAAAGCCAAAATCCAGGACTTCTCTGGTGGCACAGTGGTTAAGAATCTGCCTGCCAATGCAGGAGACACAGGTTCAAGCCCTGGTCCAGGACAATCCCACACACTGCGGAGCAACTAAGCCGGTGCACCACAACTACTGAGCCTGCACTCTAGAGCCCGCGAGCCACAACTACTGAGCCCATGTGCCACAACTACCGAAGCCCACACACCTACAGCCCGTGCTCCGCAACAAGAGCAGCCACTGCAATGAGAAGGCCGTGCACCACAACGAAGATCAGCCCCCGCTCGCCGCAACTAGAGAAAGCCCACGCGCAGCAATGAAGACCCAACGCAGCCAAAAAAAAATTTTTAATTAAAAAAAAAAAAAGAATGTGACTCCAATAAACAAATTGACATGCCAGAAAGAAAAGCGGTGTGGTGGATGCTGTGGTGAGCCACCCGGCCCTGGCCTTCAGGAGAGACACACTCATTCCCCAGCTGCTGTGTTTGAGGCTGACAGCTCTCTGCTGAGGCCCCATCTGGGAACTGCCCTCAGCCAAAGAGAGCCACCTCACCCAAAGTCACACCCCCAACAGCAGGTAGCTCACATTCAATGACCAGTGGGTGAGGAGGCATAAAGCCTTGACCCCCTTGCCTCAGGGAAGACAACAGGCAAGGGCCATCCCAGCTGCAGAGCTCCCATGATTTGAGCTGAAGCCTTAGTAGTGATTGACTCCTCCCCCTGCTGAATCCCGCTGCCTTCATTCCCCCACAAGAGCACTCCAGCGTTAACTTCTGCAGGTAAACATCTGTCTCAGCATCTCAGACAGTTGAAGATGGAACAAATACCCATGTAGCCTACACCTGGATCCAACAAGTACTCTCCTTTTGCTATATTTTAACTCTTTCTCTCCATATATACATATTATAACATATATATGTGTCATATATACACACACACATGCTTCCCCAAATTTTTACTTCGAAAATTGTCAAGCCTACAGAAGGACTAACAGCACCAACATTCACATACTCCCACTGAGATTCAATAATTATTAGCATTTTAGCATACTTTCTTTTCCCTATCTTTTCTTTTTCCTATACCATTTGAAAGTAGGTTTGAAGACATCAACTCGTCTCCTAAATACTTCTGTAGGCATCGCTCAAAAATAAATGCAATCTACACCACCACAATGCTATCATCACACCTAAGAAAATTAACAATAATTGCATTAGTGACAGGTTTAAATTTTTTCAATTTTGTTTTCAATGATACTCTAATCAAACATTTGTGAAACCCTTGGGGTTTCTTAGAATGAAGTTTGAAAACCACTTTTCTAGAGGAATAACCTAGAAAGCACAGGCCCATCTGAGAAAAAACGGATCAGTCTTTAATATAAGAGTAACTAACAAAGTTTGACTCCCACTGCCCCCCACCAACAGACCCAAATAGTATTCTATAGCCTTGTGTATCACATCCATCACACATTAGAATACCTACCTGCATACGCAGATACATGCTAAGGTCTATGAATTGGTTAATATCCTTTAGTAATTGACAAGCTGGGAAGTGTGCCTATGTGAACACTTCTGTTCTCAAGCCCACAGTTTGTAAATTTGGTAACAGCTTTCCTTATTAGTATTTTTAGGCAGATCAAAAGGGTGTTAAAACAATAATTACTCTAGGAGCCCAGTAAGTAAGTATAAGTACAGGATACTGCATTGTCAGGCACCACAAAAACACATCAATGTGTTATATCTTCCTTAAATAGACATCATTCATCACTTAAGTAAACCAATTAATTTGAAAACAAAAGCGCTAATAGAGAAAAGTGATATCCACTAAAATGTACATTTTATTTCAGGAACATCACTTTTAAGAAAGTGACTTGGGGCTTCCCTGGTGGCGCAGTGGTTGAGAGTCCGCCTGCCGATGCAGGGGACATGGGTTCGTGCCCTGGTCCGGGAAGATCCCACATGCTGCGGAGTGGCGGGGCCCGTGAGACATGGCCGCTGAGCCTGCGTGTCCGGAGCCTGTGCTCCGCAACGGGAGAGGCCACAACAGTGAGAGGCCCGCGTACCGCAAAGAAAAAAAAAAAAAAAAGAAAGTGACTTACTTGGAAATTCACTTAAATGGTGCCATTAAAAACTTGAAGTATCAACATCCTTGGGAAATGATGATGGTAGCAATGCAAATGTACAAGTGCCTCCTCAAGCTGGGCTTGAATGGTCCTGTCCAAGTCAGATATCTCAGTTAGGCAGGGCCTTTATCTGGCCATTTAGGGATAAGGATAATATACTGGACCATGAGCATGCATATATATGTTCCTCTCTCTCTCTCTGGTGCACGCGCGCGTGCTTTCTCACACACGCGTACGGGCGCGTGCACACACATCACTCTTCCTGTGTTTGAGATGGGAAAAGAAAAGAAACCTACCGTTGCCTACATCTCGAACGCTGGCATTTCCTTTAAACAGACATCTAAAATAGCTTTTGTTTAAAACAACAACATGGATTTCAAGGATTAAAAAGCAAGTATTTCAAGGGTCATGTGACAGGTGGAATGTAAGAACAAGGAAGTTCATTCCACTAAACACAACCCACTGTGGTCCAGCCCCTGCTTCCCAAGCCTGATCTGGATGCCAAAGACCATCCCTGATGGTATCACTTGTGACTCAGATTGAAGGGAGGCTAGTGCTCTCCTTGTAGCCAGAGGGAAAGTCATTCCCCTTCCCATGGACTGTCCCTCAAATCTCTAAATTACAAGTCAAGGGAAAAACCAGTCACCCTGCACTTGTCAATGCAGTGAACTAAGCAGAGCAGAGCTAAAGTTACTACAGCCAGTAGATTCCACATCTTTTTGAATTGTGACCTGAATAAGAAACCACATTTTAGGGGCTTCCCCGGTGGCGCAGTGGTTGAGAGTCTGCCTGCCAATGCAGGGGACACGGGTTCGAGCCCTGGTTCTGGGAAGATCCCACATGCCACGGAGCGACTGGGCCCGTGAGCCACAACTACTGAGCCTGCGCGTCTGGAGCCTGTGCTCCGCAACGAGAGGCCACGATAGTGAGAGGCCCGCGCACCGCGATGAAGAGTGGCCCCCGCTCGCCGCAACTAGAGAGAGCCCTCGCACAGAAACAAAGACCCAACACAGCCAAAAATAAATAAATAAATTTATAAAAAAAAAAAAAAAAAAAAA
>NW_020174154.1:450553-460103 GCF_003031525.2 Neophocaena asiaeorientalis asiaeorientalis
AAAAAAAGAAACCACATTTTACAGGGCAACCCAGTTCCTAAATACAGTATAGATTCCCAACTAAGACAAACATTTTCCAAAATAATACCACCCTCTGATATTTTCTACTTCATTTTTTTAAAATGCTAGTCCCAAGTCATTAAACTGACGTCACCACCACTGACGGGAAATGACCTGCAGTGTGAAAGACACAATGCTTGAGGGCCAAACCCCAAACTGTATTTTTGTACTAGAGTGGATTCACAGAAGATCTTTGGCGCTGGCTTTACTTAGAGCTGACTAAAATCCCTCTATTTGCCAATGGAACCTTTTCTGAAAACATGTCCAGCTGAGATCTCAGGGCCAGCCTGGTCCCAACTGCATAACGGTCCCTTTCAGCACTTTTCTTTTAGATCACGTATTCCATTCTCTGTGAATATTACTTGAATTAAAATTAGCCTTTTTAAATTATGCATACATTTACATTGTAAATGATCCAAACAATAAAGCCTCTCCACACCTACTCTTATCCACTGCCCAGAAAAGCCACAGTAAACATCCAGACAAGTATCTTTAGTTTTTTGTGATGCATTCACGTATTACCCATAACCACACATAAATGGTTTTTAATAATGCAAATAGAATTACATTACATTTACTGTTCTGTGACTTGCTGTCTGAACTTAAGAGATATGTCTTTGTGAGTCAGGACAAATTTTACATCAGTTTATGTAGACTGCATTCTTTTTTTCAATAGTACTTTGTTGAGGAATGATTTAGATACAATAAATGCACATAAGTACAGCTTGAGGACTGTATATCCTCGTGTGACCACCATCCAGATCAATATGTAGAATTTCCACCTCCTCAGAAGGATTCGCTCATGTCCCTTCAAGTCAATACCACCGCCCACAGAAGTAACCACTACTCAGACTTCCAACACCAAGCATTAGTTTTCCTATGAAACTTCACATTCATGGACTCATATAGTAACTATTCTTCTGTGTCTGGATTCTTTCATGCCACAAAATACCTTTGAGATTCATCCATGTTTTTGCACATATCGGTAGTTTTGTGTTTTTTTGTTTTTGTTGCTGAGTGGTATTCCCACTACAATTGGGGTTGTTTTCAGTTTGGGGCTCTTGTGAATGAAGCTACTACGAACATTCTTTTAGAAACTTTTCTGTGGACATGTGCACTCGTTTCTCTTGAGAATATACTTATAATTGTTGGGTCATAGATAGTGTATGTTTAACTTTATTAGAGACTACCAAGCATTTTTCCACAGAGACTAAACCATTTTATACTCCTACCAACAGTGTATGGAGTTCCAATTGTTCCAATCCTCGCCGGCACTTTGCATTGTCAGTCCTTTGTATTGTTAGCCATTCTGGTGGATGCATGCTGGTATCGCCTCACAATTTTAATTTGCATTTTCCTGATGACCAGTGATATTGAGCACTTTTTCACGTGCTTATTGGCCATTCCTATATCTTCTTTTATGAAGTGCCCATTCAAGAATTTTGCCCATTTTAAAATTGGGTTGCTCATCGTTTTGTTATCAATTTATAGAATTTTTAACATATAATGGATACCAGTCCTCTATCGGACACACGTATTGTGAATATTTTCAGTCTAGGGTTTGCTTTTCACATTAGTATCTGCCACATTCTTTTTAATGGATGCACATTTTTCCCACTGTAGTAGGTTTCTTAATTTATGTTACCATTATCTATTAATGGATATTTACACTCATAGGGAAAATTTTTTGCTTCAGTGGAAAACTGTACATTGTTTAGAGAACACTGCTCTTGGTTATCTGATTCTGATTTTCCATTCTATAAATTGTACATAACTGATAGCAATGCAAAATAATTCTTATCTATAGACGTGCAAATAAATTGTCTGGTGAAGATTCAATTGACTTTCCTCCCCAGTTATGGGAAAAGCCAATTTTTTCTTCATTTGCACTTTAATTTCAATATTTCTAATCTGTAAATGTGTCTGTTCTTTGGATTGTCCTTTAAAATGGTTGTGACATCTAACGA
The DNA here is from genome assembly GCF_003031525.2 of Neophocaena asiaeorientalis asiaeorientalis. Taxonomy (NCBI): domain Eukaryota; kingdom Metazoa; phylum Chordata; class Mammalia; order Artiodactyla; family Phocoenidae; genus Neophocaena; species Neophocaena asiaeorientalis. Next base: position 452,581 of record NW_020174154.1, read on the forward strand.
GTTCCCTCATTAGTAATGAGTTAATAAAATCTCTAACATGTCTTCCTTTTATATCTGTACATGAGGCATATTTTACCTTTTTAAAAATTATTCTTTAACACATTGTTTCTAATTTTTTATCCTGTTACAGAGGATGCTGCAACCCTTACTGCACATTTATCTCTGCATAGAAGTCTCAAGACTAAGAAGTCCTCATGCTCTCTCACACTCCAAATCAAACCAACTTTGAGGAATGGATTTAACAAGTTCAGCTACATGAAGGCACAGAAGACAAATAGACAGAACTTGTACCGTAACAAGGGGAAAGGTCAAATTAGGCTCAAACCAAAGAAATCAAACTAATGGTAGAATTTCAAGCATAGTAAGACAAGGTGAACGAGGAATGCCTTTGTTTATTGGGCACCTACTAATCTCAGACTACTATGTTAGGCACTGATGACACAGCCTTTGCCATCAAGAAGTTCAGGAATTAGTGGTTTACAGGACTGTTAAAAGAGGTAGGAAAGACAAGGTCAAAGACAGTGCCACCAAAGATCAAGGAAACAGACACTGGAGACCTCAGTTTGAAGCACCAAGGTGGAAAATTCTCACAAGATTACTGGGAAGCTGATGAAGAATCTCTGAAAACCCCCAACCCTACACTGACGCGTCTGCAGCAGTGAAGTTTGTGATTCTCATGAGTTCTTCAGGAAGCTTCTGTAAATCTCAGTCTGCCCATATGTCCCAGTTGTGGAGAAAAACGGCTTCTTTTCTTCTACCTTCAAACTTCAGGCCAGTTCCTCTCATCAACAAACTCTAAACCAGAACTATACTGAGACAGGGGTTCTGGGAAATGTGGTTCTCAGCTTCTCTTCTGCAAAGCAGAGATTCTAGAAGGGGGAGGTGGTGATGCTGAGTTGAGACCTGGCACACAGCTGGGGCTCACTACGTGGTGACCACCACCCCTGCCGTCCATGAAGTGGCAGGGACACTGAGCAAGTGTTCAACTTCCCAGCATTTGAAAGTACAGCTGACCCTTGGACAACCCAAGTCTGAGCTGTGTGAGTCCACTTATGCGTGGATTTTTCCCAATAGTAAATACTACAGTACTACACAATCCACGGCTGGTTGAATCCGCAGATACGATACCTCAGATTTGGAGGAACTGCATGTACAGAGGAACCAGGTATACGGAGAGAGCCAACTATAAATTATACATGGGTTTTTAACTTTGCAGAGGGTCAGAGCCCCTAACCCCCAGTTGTTCAAGGGTCAACTGTACCATTTTTCTTGTAGGATTTCTGTCCATTGATTGTCCAGTCTCCCCTTTCCCCTACTTCATTGTGCAGGGGCCAAACAAGGACTCTGCAGTCACAATCCTAGAAGGCAACTGCTGAATAATTCAGTAGTATTGAAAAATACATGAAAGGATTTACAGGTTTGTACTAACAACCCTAGCATAAAAGTGAGACTTGAGGTCTAGCCCTGGCTTTGGCACTAGCAGCTCTATGATTTGGGGAAAACCACTGAACCTTCTTATAACTGTTTCACTGAAAAATTCAAAAGGCTGTGATACTGAGAAGAGCACATCATGTCTGGGGTGTTCTTCCCAAGAATGCATAACCTCAGTCCAATCATGAGAACACATCAGACAAACTCAAACTGAGGGACATTCTACAAAATGACTGACCAGTACTCCTCAAAAGTGTCATGGTCAGGAAGAACAGAAAGACTGAGAACTGCCACAGATGGGAGGAGACTAAGGAGACATGAGAATTAAATAAAATTTTTAAAAAGTCAATCTTGGATTGACTCCTGGAAGCAAAAAAGAATTTTAACGTTAAACCTGGTGAAATACAAATAAAGTCTGGAGTTAATAGCATTGTACCAATGTTAATTTGTGAGTTTTGATAATTGTATCACATTTACGTAAGCTGTTAACATTAGGGGAAGCTGGGTGAAGGGTGTATGGAAACTCTCTGTACTATTTTTGCAACTCTTCTGTAAATCCAAAATTATCCCAAAATAAAATGTTAAAAATTAAAACCGTGCTATTTAAATGGTATCAAAATTGAATTCATCATTTTGTATTGGGCCCTGCAAATTATGTAGCTGGTCCTGCATGGAAGTGTTACCAAAGCTGTTGCCCCAGAAACAAGTAATCTTGCAGAAAAGCATATCCTCTAGCTGTGTTCACAGGACAGGAACAAGAGAGTCCATCCGCAAGAAAACTGGTGAAACTTATTCAGCTTGAAAAGTGGGACAAAGGTTGCCCTGCAGCTCATTAGCATCTCATTGTAATCTTAAGATCTCTGCCTGTCCTCACCATGATGGTTTGACCTGCTTCAGGCCCAAATGCCAAAGGACCATACAAGGGCAGAAAAGAGGTGGCACCCCAGTTCCAGAAAGAACCCCACCTATTCCCAGAAAAACCAATGTATATGACTCCCTCTCATTAACCTTGCCCTTAAAATCTTGTCTTAACCATCACCCAGGTGAGAAGTTGATTGGCGACCTAAGTTCCCGCTTCTCCATCCTCAGGCCACTGAATTATGTTTGCCCTCAAGCATAATTGCCCTCAGCTTCGATCTCAGCTTGGGTTTAGTTTTTGGCTGTCAGAACCTGAACAGGAAAAGAACCTTCTCCCTGAGGCAGGGGGGCCTTGGCCGGGCTAGGGCCCAAGTGGGGGTCCAGACGACCTAATTCGGTAACAGAAATATATGGAAAACTGGGTAAAACCCGTTTCCCGAGATGCAAAATAATGAAGCAGCAACAAAACAATTCCCGTGAGCTCCAGGGGAACCTGGAAGGAGCAGAGATAAGAGCTGCTCCATCTGACGGGTCTTGTGGACAGAAATGAGGATGGTTCTGAGCCAACGACTAAGGAGCAGATGGGACAAATAACTATCTCAGCTGATGGCTAAGAAAAATGACCAGAAACTGATTCTGAAACCCTCCCCCCAGCCTTGGCACTGTGTAAGACCCCCTACAACATAGGAGCAATTCTGATGAAAACCCCTGCCAGCTGGTATTCTCCCAAACCTATCTCCGTTCACGTCCTCGGTTCTCTCCTTGTAGTTCTGGGAAACTCACAAGCCTTGTGTGACTAAGGCTAAGTTTCCACTCCAGCACGTGGAGGCTGAAATCGGAGACTAAGGGTGACGTCACCAAGTTGGCGTCACACGTCACTCCGACTTCGCTCACCCTCTCAGGAACAACCAACGACCATTGGTTAACCGGACACCACTGAGAGCAGCCTAGAACGCGGGGGTGAGGCGGAAGCACCCTCTGCACAGCAGAGACCAAGACAGACGGCATAGAAAGGTCAGAGAAGCGGCTACACACACCACACTGCCCCTCCCCCAGGCCAGCGCAGCCCCACACGGTCGTCTCCCCTGAGCCTCCGGGTCCTCCAGTTCGAAAAGGGCGGGCTTGGGGGGAGAAGCCAGCTCGCCCAGCACTGTGGGTCACTGTGTGGGAGCCCCTACTCCAGTGTCGCCCCACAGGGCTTGCCCAGTGGGAACCTGCCTGTGACCGAGAAAGGGCCGAGGGACTGGCAACAACCAACACTTGGACCTGGGCTGAGTTCGTACCTGCAGCGCCCGAGCAGTAGTCCCAAGCAGCCGCTCTGCTCAGCTGCCGCACTCTGACCGGGGAACTCGGTGGGACCCTTAAACGAGGATTTCTGCTCGCCCTACAGCCTGACTTGCCCACCCAGGCAAGGAGCTGAGGAGAGCGTCTTCCGACGCCGTCTCACCAGTAGAGCGGACACCTGGAAGCTGCGCAGCCAACAGCGCGGGAGCTGAGAGGTGGGTGGGCGGGGCTGACAGCCTCCCGAGAAAAGCCGGAATCGCGTGGACGGTTCACGTGCTACCGCCCAAGTGGGGGGAATTAATTCAGAGCCGAGGCTGAGAGTAGTTGCCGGCCCACCCTACTTGGAAAGCCTGGCGTTACCCAACCCGGTCCTGCTAAGGCAAGTGAGCTAAAACAGAGCCCTGCCCACTGTGACTCCCGAGGGTGGGGCGGGGCGGGGCGATTGGCCCAAAGGGGCTGGAAAGATTACCTGAAAGCTGTGTAACCAAAATAGAAATTAAGTTATTATAGAAAAATAGTGTTTCTTGCCCACCTGTGTTGGTGTCCTGAGATTTAAACCTGTCATCCGTCAATCTTTCAGATTAATTTTGCTAATTATTTGAGATTACCAATTATTCCATCTCAAAGTGGATGAGCAGATTTTTTTTATCATGGTGAAAAAATTCATTGCACATTTAACGTATTAAAATAAGTTAGGGTGAAGGAAGGAGTGACAAGTGCTTTTTAGTCCTACGCAAGAGTGAATGTGGTTAGACTGCTACTGTTGCAGAATGCTGCAAAGATAATACTTTACTCGATGTGGATATGGGCTATAAAGAAAGGCGAAAACCAGAGCTGAATATCGAAGCCTTGCTGACCAAAATTAAAATACTGGCATATATTTAAATAAATATTAAAGTATAAAATAATATGCTTTAGTAACACTTATGTTTTACCCACGAAGGACAAAACACTTCCAAAGTTTTCAACATCCTTTCAGTTATATCCACAATTATCATTACTGGGTTAAACTATTTCTGTTTTGCTTATCAAGCAAGAAAGCAAACATTCTCACTGTGCCACATTTATGAAACTGGCTGGAAAATGTTATCATTAAATTAAAAACACTATAGATGACATTAGTAAAAGTTCTATAAAATTACTACATTAAAAAAACAAGCGTCTGTATTAAGAATATTTTTAATGTTTATTCATTGTATTTATTTGGAAAACAAAATATATTAACGATAAATTTATCAAAAACAAGTCTTATGAGCAGACATTTAAAGTCTTTAACGTTGGACTGATACAATAACAAAACTGACCTGTGAAATTTTGTAGATAGAAAAGGTCTAATTTAGTTTAAATAAGATGTGAAACACCTTTATGAAACTTATTTTGCTCAGTGTGATTTTAAAGAAGTTATGTGTATATTACTATGACTCAAACTGTGGGGACGGTTTTAAACACTTAAAAAAAAATAAAGTGCATTCTAAACTGTGCTATCCAGTATAGTAGCCACTATTTACATGTGACTTTAAATTTTAATTAGCTAAAATGAGATATAATTTAAAATCTAATTCCTCCATCTAATTAGCCACATCTCAAGTGCTCAAAAGCCACACGTGGCTAGCTATTACCATATTGGACAATGTAAAATTATAGAATATTACCAACATAATGGAAAGTTCTATTGGACAGGGCTGGTCAAATAACATATAAGCAACCACCATAATAAAGTCAATCATATAAATCTTGAAAAACTTCTGTAAATATGAAGTTTTTGTTTTTGTAATTTTGCTTCTAATCCAGGGAATCTTTCAGATACCATAAAATACAAATCAAATTTGAAATCTGCATATACAATTTGAAATTTAATCTTGCCTAGGATATAAATTTACTTTTCTATATTAACTCTATTACTACTAGTTTGTAAAATATTTTGTGAAACTGAATGGTGAAGCCAAAGACTAATTTAGATGAATTAATCTGAAGTTAAAAGTCTGGAAGACTTTTTGGCTTCAGTTATCTACTTCTTAAGACCACTGTAGGCATAGCCTAAACATATAAAGATATGCATAGAAATACTATAGTTTTATTAAAGGCAACTAATAGCAAATTATTTATTTGAAGAACAGTCTTAAAATTATATCTTATCTTTATAAAACTATATTATACTTCACTAAAATACTCAAAGTTGAATTTAATTTTCAAAAGATATATCATATGAAAATATGTATCTATTCTACCAACTGATCACATAAAACCATCTTAAACTATCTCACAAGTCACAAAAAATAACAAGACTTCACACAAACTATCCTGTTTGACCTACTTATTACTTTCTGTTGAATTTCTTCTTTGCCTTATTAAAAAACAGAATTTAATTAATGTCTATTATAGACAAAGCCATGGGTCACAAGCAAATGGCCATAACTAAAGATTGAACTCTTACAAGGAGAAAATTTGCTCTTTGAACAATAACAAGGAACACTATAAAACAGATGTAACTGAGGACTGTTCAACAGGTTGAAAGCTGAAAGATGGCATTGTAACTGACAAAATGTTTCTTAAACACAAATGATCAAAAAATGAAATTATATAATATTTCCTATGGCTGAAACATTCAAGAACTTTAAAATAAAGTGCTTAAGTTAAAAATAAAATCCTAGTAAACAAAAAGGATTTACTGTACAGCACAGGGAATATCTTGTGATAACCTATAATGGAAAAGAATCTGAAAAAGAATACATATGTATGTATAACTGAATCATCTTGCCGTACACTAGAATCTAACACACTGTAAATCAACTACACTTCAATAAAAAAAAAAAATTCCTCGGAAGGGAGTAAGCAGGAAGCCTTCATGGAGGAAGTGGCATTCAGTGTGAGGATTCAGATGTGACAGTAGGCAGGGGAGGCAGGAGTGGCCAGGCTGGGGAGCCAGTGGATTGCACCCTGAGTATTAAAAAAAAAAATTATATTTATGAGCAAAATGGAATAACTTTTTAATTCTCCAGTAATCCCACCAATATCCTTTAAGATCATTTTTTTCTAATTGAATTCCTGATAAAATTTTTTTTCATTTAAACTTATATGCATTTCAACTAGAATTAATCATAAAACACAGTAAACATATTAAAACCTTTATGCAGACATTTCAGAAACCAAAAAAAACAGCGTCTAAATCTTGTCAGATTCTTTATATTCATAGTGATATATTCTTTTTTTTAATTTTTTAATTTTTTTTCTTTATACAGCAGGTTATTAGTCATCAATTTTATACATATCAGTGTATACATGTCAACCCCAATTGCCCAATTCATCACACCCCCACCCCCACCCCACCCGCTGCTGCTTTCCCCGCTTGGCGTCCTTATGTTTGTTCTCTACATCCGTGTCTCAATTTCTCCCCTGCAAACAGGTTCATGTTTTCCTCTTTCTGACTTACTTCACTCTGTATGACAGTCTCTAGATCCAACCACGTCTCAACAAGTGACCCAATTTTGTTCCTTTCTATGGCGGACTAATATTCCATTGTATATATGCACCACATCTTCTTTATCCATTTGTCTATCGATGGGCATTTAGCTTGCTTCCATGAGTGTTGAAATCTGGTCAGATTCTTTATGTTCATAGTGATATATTCTTAAATTTAAATTACTTCAATGGAACCAGAAAGTCTGCTAATATGATCTTCTATGTTGACTCTTAGCAAACTTCGGTGATAAAATATTATCAGGAGTTAATTAAAAGAATTCTGTTCTTATCAGAAGTAGATCAAAAGAACATAGGTCTCATCTCTGGAAAGCTTATGTTAAACAATATTATGTCAATCCTATGAATCCCCTACTGATGGATGTATAAGAAAGCCAGGTGGCATGGACATATATACACGACCAAATGTAAAACTGAGAGCTAGTGGGAAGCAGCCGCATAGCACAGGGAGATCAGCTCGGTGCTTTGTGACC
>NW_020174154.1:460311-464025 GCF_003031525.2 Neophocaena asiaeorientalis asiaeorientalis
AATGATAAAGCAAGTATACTACAATAAAGATGTTAATAAAAAAAAAAAAAAGAAAGCCAGCACGCATGTTTTGGTTATATGTAAACCATACCACCCTTCTGAATCAGTGTAGCTTAACCTAAGCTCTGCACTGCAGATTCACTTGACATATTGAGTGTCTATTACCTGCAAGTTCCTATGCTTGGAATTATGATTTGCCTATCCAACTGTGGCTCTCTATATCACTACCTGTATCCGTATCACTGACACTCAGATTTCATCTGTCATTAACAGCTAAATGTACTATTCTTATTCTACATTAAAACAGCAATAAAAATGATCTTTAGGAGTTTACAACCATTCCTTTTTTCAGAGGTTCTTACTGCAATATTGCCCATCACTTTATTCATGAGATGAAACATTACACATCTTCATAATGCAATTGTGCCTCCCTTGTGGGCAAACAAAGAACATAGGTTATTTCTTTAGGTGTGAATGCTGAACTACAATGCCACTACATCAGGCTAATTTTTGAATTAATAACTTGAGAAACTTAAAGGATGGTACAATAGTGAAAAAAAAAAAGTTGGATGACTGACATTCAAGTACTTCAGTCAGCTAAGCCAGTATCTCTTGGCTCTGACTCTGTCGAAGGAGTCGTTTCTGGAGGCGGCTGTGATTTGGATGTGGACTTCTTGTGGTCATATCTAAGACTACAAATACGACTATTGATAGCTGTCACACAGAATTTCCAGTCATATCCAGTTTCTGATAGATCACAAGTCGGGTAGATGTCTTGGAGAAACTCTGGTGGTAAAGTCCAAAAATATAAGTTAATTAGAAATCACTTCTCAGAGAAATGAATTTATTCAACCTTAGTACTATTGCTATGTCTGTGAAAGGGTCATTAAGACTTTAATTAATTAAAACACATGGACTGTAGCTATTATTAAATTAGCTGAACAAATCTTTTCATCAGAAAGGATAGTTATATGAAATAGCACCATTCTTAAATCACACAAAAAACACCAAAATACCCCATGATCTGGTTATGTAGCAAGGTCTGCTCTCTTTAGTACCCAACATAAACTTTTCTTATTCTTAAATTTATTAAACACGCATCTAGTATGTTATTCATTATATCAAATAGAGACATGCTAATAAGGTTCTAGTACACTAGAGGCTGCAGTGTCTTTCATACTTTTAGAGGCAAAAAGCTATAACTGCTAAATTTTTTGGCACTGCTTGGTTTATCTCAGACGAAAGGAATGAGAGTCTTTAGATCTTGCAGTTAAATGAAAACTTCCATAACAGAGCAACATAGCTCAAGGAGCACTCAGAGAAAGTGGGAGGACAAAGGGAAAGGGGGAAGAAGGTGCTAACTAGAAGAGCAGAGCTACTCTTGGATACTTTCTTAGGTAATTTCCTAAGTACCTTTGAGCTCTTAGAAAAGGATCTGGCAATCACTACAGGCCAGCATTAGTTGGCTACATTAATGTCATTTGTTTTTTGATAGGATTAATTGGCTAGGAAATCAGGACAATGCCATAAACCGAGCATATATCTAAATTTTAGCAAGTCATGTGACAAAGTTAAAAAGCTTTCATACTCAAAGGTCTAACAGATCAGTGGTAGCCTGGAAGGAGGCTTTTAGTCCTATGTCACTGGACTCAGTATCAAGCTCTATCCTGCTGTGCATTTTTATTAACAAAAAAGAAGTTATGGAAAGCAGGCTAGCCCCATCTCCCAATGACAGCAAAGCTGGGACAGATAACTAACAGACTGGAAGACAAGTACCTGCAAAGCCTTCAATAGACTGCAACAAGGAACCTAAATTGGTTGGTGTTTCCTAAAATGTATTCTCTGAAACACTAGTCATAAAAGAAGTTTCTTAGGGGGGGGAAGATTCTGGTTGTGCAAATAAGAAATGCTTAACTCCAGAGTTAGTCTCCACTGAAAAATCCCACAGTAAAGAGATATGCTGGGGACTTCCCTGGTGGTGCAGTGGTTAAGAATCTGCCTGCCAACGCAGGGGACATGGGTTTGAGCCCTGGTCTGGGAAGATCCCACATGGCGTGGAGCAACTAAGCACATGCGCCACAACTACTGAGCCTGCGCTCTAGAGCCCGCGAGCCAAAGCTACTGAGCCCACACGCCACAACTACTGAAGCCCGCACGCCTAGAGCCAGAGCTCCACAACAAGGGAAGCCACTGTAATGAGAAGCCCCCACAATGAGAAGTCTGTGCACCACAACGGAGAGCAGCCCCCGCTCGCCACAACCAGAGAAAGCCCGCGTGTGGCAGCGAAGGCCCAACACAGCCAAAAATTAATTAATTAATTATTTTAAAAATGAGAGACGTGCTGAATCAAAGGTGACAGATGCAGATTTGGTGAGGCACATAAATAAGGGAGGTGGCAACACATAAGGCAACAGAGGGTCAAGACCATGGAGATCTAGGCAGGCTGGACAGCTAAAGGCTTCAAAACATGTTTTAAAACAGAGTCAAATGAAGCAGATCTATGGACTGAGGCCCTTGGGGTGCCAGATCAAGATCTTTCCTAGCCATTTGACTAAAAAGCACTTTATTCAGGAAGAACCTATTAATATTCAGCTGTCTTTAAGAAACATAGTTTGGGGAATGCTGCTCTACACTAACAGGATAAAATGCAGGAGGAATAAATATAAAATCCTACATTTACATTAAAAAAATACTAACAGTATAAACAGGAACAGCCTAAATACTAACAATAGAGGTACTGGATAGTAAAGCACTATAGACTTTAAAGAATCTTTCATTTAAAAAAAGTTAATAAAATAAAATAAAAAGTATTGGATAAATGTCAGTATATAGAAAAAAAAGATCTAGGGGTTTAGACAACCATAAATTTTTAAATGGCAAGTGCCATTTTAGGCTGCATTAACAGCCTTGTAGGTAATAGTACTATTGCATTCTGGGTTAACTTGAGCACATATGAAGTTAGTCACTGAACGAGATCATGAAAGATTAGGACAATATTTATATGAGGAATTACTGAACAAAATGGAGATATTTAACTGTAAAAGTTTAAGACTTTATGGGGAAAAGCTAGGAATAACACTTATTCTCCAATCCTCAAACACTTATTGTCCAATCCTCAAACACTTAGTCTCTAATCCTCACACTTCCATGTAGAGGGATCTCTAAATGGGAATGTTTAGAAGAACTGGGCATGTATGATTCAAAAATAAAGCTGATATTTTAATCTCCACCTGCCAGATTCTAGTGGCTGTCACTCACTTGGTTCTGAACTTGAAAGTGGGAGGAGAGGGTATATCTATTCTCTCCTAATGCATACAGCAGGAAGTGAAAGCTGTCTTTAAATACTTGAAGGCCTATCATGTGAAAAGTGATTATATCCACCCAATTTAGCTCTAGAAGGAATAACTAGGACAAATGTGCATTACTCGCAGGGAGGTAAATTTTGAGTCACTTGGAAGAAGAACTTTCTCATGAATTAGAACCCTTTTAAAATGTAGTGGGGGCTTCCCTGGTGGCGCAGTGGTTGAGAGTCCGCCTGCCGATGCAGCGGACACGGGTTCGTGCCCCGGTCCGGGAAGATCCCACATGCCGCGGAGCGGCTGGGCCTGTGAGCCGTGGCCGCTGAGCCTGCGCGTCCGGAGCCTGTGCTCTGCAATGGGAGAGGCCACAACAGTGAGAGGCCCGCATACCGCAAAAAAAAAAAAAAAAAAAAAA
>NW_020174154.1:464080-476567 GCF_003031525.2 Neophocaena asiaeorientalis asiaeorientalis
TGGACTGCCATCAACAGAAGTGTTCAAGCCAAGGGGAGGCAACTATATGCCAAAGCTGAGATGGGAACTCCTGCTCTGGGTGAGAAGCTGTATTAGAGGACCTAATGTACTCCCTATTGCTAAGACTTTACAGTTCTGTTATGTTCAGAAATGGATGGGACGGGGCAGGAGTAAGGGTTGCCTGCTGATTGCAAATCTGCAGCCTTCTAACTTTCTCCATATGGACCATTCTTTAAAGAGACCTTAAGTGATAACTGAACTCTCAGAGAGCATCACGTAACAGTTTCTTAGGTGAAATCAATACCTTTGGCTACTGGACATATTTACCTTTGCCTATTAATTTCCAGAAGAGTTCCCCCCAAATAATAAAATCTTAGGATAAGAAGTGATATTAGAAGAATAATCTGGTTTACCAACTGCTGATACCAATCAGCAGTTAAAATACATGAGTTAGATCTCAAAAACATAACGTTGGGTGATAAAATTTAAAAAGGATATGTACTATATATTCCCATTTATGTACATTAAAACAACTACAAAACAATATTACATATCAACAGAGGTAGCAAAAGTATAAAATATGCATGGGAATGATATATCCACCTCCAAGACTGTGATTACTTTTGGGGAGAAAGACAGGGAAAACAGATGATGGGATGGAGTTTTAATGTTATCAGTAATGATTTAAAAAACCTAGAGCACAAAACGCAAAATATATCTATACTGGGTAGACAGGTGTTAATTTATTACTATATTATTTTCTATATATTTCTGTATGTTTTAAATAGTTGATACTGAACCAATACTTCTAAAGATGTTATGTTAGAGCCCATAAAGCCTAGTTCTCTTACTAGTGCAGGAATCTCCTCACATCTCTGGTCATTCAGCAGTTACTCTGAGCCTTTTCATTCTCCAAATTCATCGTGTCCTCATATTAAAGTAAAATATGCTTTCCTGTCAGCTTCTCCTCCCTGGGCCTGGCTCTGCCCGCCAGGACAATGATGATTCTACTGCATTCTCTCTGCTGAAATGACTTACATGGCTTCCCTTCTACAAAGGAGTAGAACTTTGAGTCTTATGGGAAATTTGTTAAAATATGCCCTAAGTGGATAGTATGTCAAACTCATGCTGAATATTTTTCACGACAAAAGACATCTTCTTGATTTGTAATATAATTCATTAAGGGATAAAACAAAACAAAATACACAGAATAATATTTTAGTCCACTTTTAAGAAACTAATCTATTCCAGACATTAAAGAACTCTAAAAGTCACCTTCTACCTCTCATTTAAAAAAATTTTTTTAAATTAGAAAGACATTATTTCTTCTATAAACACCTTCATTTCTAAACTGGTTACAAACTGTGTTCTTTTCTTACTATAAGGTAAGAGGAATTGGGTTGTGGTTTTTTGCATGGTGGGTTAGTTCAGTGATGTTCAAGTTGCAAATTATGACCAATTACTAGGTCATGAAATTAGTGATGGCAGCACTTAAAAAAAAGTAATAGAAAACCTTGGAATGTAATTCTCATAGGAAGAGTAAGAACTGTTTGTGAAATTTTTGCTTCAGTTTTTTAAAAATCACACACATACTCAGTCACAATGTAAAATATATTTCTTACTATGGGTTGCAGGTAAAAAAAAATGGAAACCATTTGGATTAGATGATAGCAAATGCTTATGAAAGGTGCTATGAGCCAGATTTCTTTAGTGTGAAACACAAGTGTTCTTCAAATCTGATGGATGTGAAACGTGTGATATGGAGGGAGGAACCTGCCAACTGAGATTGGGCCAGGGCTCAGAACTATATCTTTACTGGGTACCAGTGACACAAGTAAGAAACATTCTGCTTCCTGCTTGGTCTAAATTTAAAATTTCATAGAATTGCTTCTGGAAGCTTTATTATTTCATCTATTTACGTCGTAAATAAAGACTACACTATGCTCGTGTGCACAAGGAAAAACTAGCAAATTAAACCTGCTGTGCTACTGTTGACACTTCTGCAAATTGACAAAGCCCAGCAGCTTCGACCGTGAAATGAAGGTGTTTGAGTTTCCATACATCTGGCAATTCATACCAGGAGCCACAGTCAATAATGCCTTTCCTGTTCTAATAAAGCTGCTCAAGACAGAGCAATTAGCTCTGAGAACCCAAATGCGAAAAGAAACACATTCATGAACCTGCTGCTGTTATACCCAAATGAGGGAATTAGTAAAAGATCTCCCTCTCTTCAAAATACACATAAACTGAATGAAGTTTTCTTTCTGTCCTTCTCTAACACACTTTGCTTCCATTAATTCTCACATATTCAACATGTAACATACCTCGGAGAGCGTTAATCTTATTGGCGTTAAGGGCGCACGTGCCACGCCCCAGACTGCCATAGACATTACTTTTTATCAGGACTTCCTCTGTGAACAGGTTGCAAATAAGGTATCTGGCTGACAGCTCTGGGAGAGACTTTTCTTTTGCTATATTCAGAACTGATTTTGGCATCTGTATATTTCTACACGGATTTCCAAGATATTCTAGAAGCAAAAGAGAAAGAAGATGTCAATTTTCATGGCAAATGTTAGGTTCAAGTTTTTAAAAGGCTGTAACAGAAAAGTTGACTTTTCTGAATTTTTAGGCTCAAGAATTTGAGAGGTTAAAAAAATTAAAGCTCTAAGTTTTTAGTGTATCACAAGACAGCATGAGAAATGAGACAGGCATCACTTCTGATGTAATTACACATGCCCTGATTGTTCAAGAGGACAATTCAGTATTCTGCTACCTTTTAGGATACAATCAGTTTTAACATTACATTTGGTAACAAATTCTAAGTAGCTTTCTTAAAATTAATTTTTATTATATCAAAAACTCTAAGTAGTTTTAATGAATTGTTTTCCTACTTACAGAAAAGGCTTTTTCAAAATTAAAAACCATGATTCTTACTAAAATATTTATAATTTTTAAAATGTAGGTTTTTTATTTGGTATTAAACTCATCATTTAAAAATCAACAAACTCATCTTAAAATATCATATTTTGGATAACCTACTTGAACTGAAAAACAAATTTTAAGCCTGTTTTTATTTCTCAACTCTACAGCCTAATCATCACCATCTCTCTTCAGTCCATAGTGATTCAAATTAACCATACTTAAAAAATATTATATTGTACATATAACAAAGACTTAGGTAAGAAAATATATTAGACAAATATGATATGATTCTTACAAGTTAATAAACGTATTTTTCGTCTTGGAACATCCATCATTTAATGGGCAAGAGTATAAATTGTTGAATCACCCAGATCCAACATTTAGCAAGAGAGATTAAATTATTTTAAAAATTCACTCAGTGGGTCCAAAGACTTAACATCTATAAGATTCATCTAGCAGTATTTATCAAGAGTCAGAAAAAAAGGTATATACTCTTTAAGCTGGTAAGTTGAATTTCTCCAAAGAAGATATACAGACTGCCAACAAACACATGAAAGAATGCTCAACATCATTAATCATTAGAGAAATGCAAATCAAAACTACAATGAGATATCATCTCACACCAGTCAGAATGGCCATCAACGAAAAATCTAGAAACAAATGCTTGAGAGGGTGTGGAGAAAAGGGAACACTCTTGCACTGCTGGTGGGAATGTGAATTGGTACAGCCACTATGGAGAACAGTATGGAGGTTCCTTAAAAAACTACAAATAGAACTACCATATGACCCAGCAATCCCACTACTGGGCATATACCCTGAGAAAACCATAATTCACAAAGAGTCATGCACCAAAATGTTCATTGCAGCTCTATTTACAATAGCCCGGAGATGGAAACAACCTAAGTGACTCTCCAAAAAAATCCTCAAACAAATGAAAAACAAAAACAACAAAAAAACCAAAATAACAACAATAACAAAAAGAGGGAGGTAGTTAAATAAATTACGTTTTACTTACGCAGTGGAATGTTATATGCCTGTTAAATGCAATGATTGTGAAGATTGGAGATTCTTAAGGAAAAACATGTTAAAAAGAAGAGTAATTATATGGAGACCATAATTCTTTAAAAGGTTCATAAGAAAAAAAAACTGGAAGAAAATTAAAATGTCCACAATAGGTTTTTTTTCCCCACTGAGGTGTTGGGGTTTTTAAAAATATTTATTTATTTATGTTGTGCCGGGTCTTAGTTGCAGCATGTGAAATCTTCATTGCAGCATGCAAACTCTCCCCAACCAGGGATTGAACCCGAGCCCCCTGCATTGGGAGCACAGAGTCGTACCCACTGGACCACCAGGGAAGTCCCCACAATAGTTTTTTAAGGTATCTTGATTGTGGAAACTCTTCTTCCCTCCTAAATATTTTCCAGTTTTTCAATAAAATGGCATAATAGACTACACACAAATTGTGGGGGCTGCCTGGCTCACAATTTGCTAAGTTGCCCTGTCCCCTGATTCTAGCTGAGTCAGGGTCAGAGACCTGTGACCCAAGCTCCCCAAACTGGATTCCTTCTCCTGGGAATCGGAACAGTGACAAGAGAAAACTACAACCTAAAAATCATGGAAGCTACAGACACAGAGCCTCAGAGACTTCAATGGACCCCAGATGCCACGGTCTCAGGGCTGCTCTGGCTCCTGTTTGTTCTTTGCTTCTTTTAATCTAGGATCATCCAGTGATTTTTGTTGTGGTGGTTTAATTTAAAAAGAGTCTGTTTCTTTTTTTTCTTTTTTTTTTTTTTTTGCAGTACGCGGGCCTCTCACTGTTGTGGCCTCTCCTGTTGCGGAGCACAGGCTCCGGACGCGCAGGCTCAGCGGCCATGGCTCACGGGCCCAGCCGCTCCGCGGCATGTGGGATCTTCCCGAACCGGGGCACGAACCCGTGTCCCCTGCATCGGCAGGCGGACTCTCAACCACTGCGCCACCAGGGAAGCCCGAACAGAGTCTGTTTCTATGGCATATAACCTGATTATAATGGAAAAAATATACTATAAAGATACATTATTTAAATAATTTTACTTGATCAGGTTCACAGATAATATTCTACTTAGGGTTGATATGGGGGCAAGGGAGAGACAGAAAATAGTTTTGCTACCTCAGGTGCCACTAAATTCCAGCATCCTAGGGAAAGGCATTGGGAAGTGTGAGTGGCAGATGGCACAGTCACCTACGGAACCCACTGTCACTTGACACTAATGAAGCAGGATATGCCTGCAGCAGATAGCTAGCAGTGAGGGCACAATATTCTGAGGAATGGGATTCATTAGTTCATGCACAAACTCTTTATAAAGTATCTGCAATGTGCCTGGCACACAGAGAACAAGACCCCTGAATTGCTTCTGGCCCATCCAGCTGTAGCTCCTTCTCTTCTACCTGCGGAGAAAGGTTACTAACCTGAGAGTCAAAGGAGTCGGCTTTGGCAAAATAATAGATTTAGCTTATAGTTAAAAAACTATCAGTCTCAGAACTAGGTATCTATATTTCATTAATTCATTAATATAAAAGATTAAGTTGTTTAGATTTCTTTTGAAAAATTTCAAATGTACATAGAAGTAGAGAGAATAGTATGAGCCCCACAAATCCATCATCCAGATTCAACATTTATCATTAAGAGAACTTATTTTAAAACTCACCCAGTGTTTCATAAGATACCGTTGAATTATCAGTGGAAGGTTCTTTAATTCCTTCAGGGAGAGCACTGCTGTTCTGCTGAGAATTCCCATTTTCTCTTGTTTCTGAGCCAGCTGCTTGCTGAGATAACAGGGAACTACTTTCACTGTCATCACCATCCCTTTTATCATTCGAATCTGTATCCGGGTTGGTAGGCTCTATATTGTTAACAGTTTTCTGCTGAAACACAAAATTGTATCTATAAACAAAGTCCCATAGTGGGAAAATAGGGACATGCTCCATCATCTACCACGGCCCCCCAGGTTGGTGGGGAAGCAACTATTTCTAATACGGTGGGCTGAAGCCCACGAATACTGTTTGGTGTGATAAAAGATGTGTAGGTGGATTCTTCCTCCAGCTGCCATGACTCGCTGCTTCTTGGGGGACTTAGTAGCTGTCTAACGAACTGAATAATTGTTGGTACAAAATAAGTGCTTAATAACCATGTCATAAATAAATGAATACATGAGTTTCTCAAAGATGACAACTTTTGGAGTGTTTTTTTTTAGTGTTTTTGTTTTCTCTTTCCCCAGTGGTCCTCAAATCTGGCTGCACGTTTGAACATTTGAATTACCCTAGGGATCTTGTGTTTTTTTAAAGCTGTGCTGGGGCCCCACTCACGGCAAATTCAACCAGAATCTGGTAGAGGGAGTGGGAGAGCTCAAGCATTAAAAACTTTTTTAAAAAAGTGTCTCACACATTTCTAATATATACCTAGAGTTGACAACCACTGCCCTAGGTTGGGGCTTCTCAAACTTCAATGTGCACAAAAATCACCTGGGGGGTCTGGCTAAAATGCAAATTCTGCCTCAGTGAGTCTCGTGTGGAACTCAAGTCTCTGCATTTCTCACGAGCTTTCCAGTGCTGCTGCCGCTGATCCGCGGACCAACTTTGAGTAGTGAGGACATATCCCTCTCCTAATCAAGGACACAGCAGGCGCTTGGCAGATGCCACTTCTCTTCTGATGCCTAAGCAATATGCAAATTACCATTTCCCAGCAGTATCATGATTTTACATTCAAATGTTTAAGGTGCAATTTTTGTAGGATATAAAAGGGAATGTGAAAAATAAGCAAATTTGGTTTCATACAGATGGTGCTTGAGCTATCACTGAAATCAAGCCGTTCACCAGGAAAACATCAGCTCAGCTACAAATATTCTTGGCAAATAGTTTCCAGAAACTTACTCTAGAGACACAGGAGTGACTAGATATGGTGAGAATAAAATGGGGGCTTTAGAGAGGTGGGTGGAAATTAGGAATTGTCATTATGTTAAATGCTTCATCAGGAGAAGGCAATAGACATGACTCTCTTCCCTACTGACCCATTTGTGTTTAAAAAAAAACAAAACTCTAATGCACTCTGAAGATAGGATGGGTGAGAGAGAAGTCAGATTCCCGCTTACCATGTAACTATACAGATTATAAAATATCTGTGAAAACTTAACCTCATGACATGCATTATTTTCACCAGTTTCTGCCATCACTGAAAGTGAACGAATAATGAAGTACCTTCCTTTTCTCCTGTGCCATCCTTAACTACTATTACAACAGCTAAGTAGCACCACAGTCTGCTCTTTTATGTGTTACTCAGTGGGATCCTGAAGATTTGCCAAATATCTTTGTAGTTGAAATTTTTTCTAGTATAGCCCTTGGCTTCAAATATACTAATTATGACACTATATTTGATTTATTTTATCTTTAGGATATTTTTATGGGGCACAAAATGTCAAAGAGTGAAATAAATAGGCAGTATGCTTTTGAGAGAACACACCCTGCCCCTAAATTAAATAAACAAGATTTTGAGCACATGGACTGAAGATCCTGTACATCATGCCATCAGTTCTGGAGTTGTATACAGTATGCACTTATACAGCAGTGACCATATTTAAATGAAAAATAACTTACGGGTGTTCTTTTGGAACATAAATGGCAGATCAGAGAATTGATATCGGAAATACAGGCTTGCCAGTCTTTTCCACATTCACGTAAATCATGGTTGGGAAAAATTGCTGCCAGGTGTTCTGCAAATAGCAGAAAGTATTCATAAAAATTAGGGAAAAAATTAACAAAGATACTGACAAAAAATTTTTTATTTAAAATACTGAAATTTTCTATTTTTAATTGTCATCCTTTTCTCTGTTTCTAAGAGTTTAGAAATTCTACTCAAAGAGGATGCTTAGCTGAATATCTCATTTCTTCTAATGTGCAGTTCCCTAAAACACTGACCTAGGAAGCCCATAATGAGGTTTTGGTGATTTAGAAAAAAATGTATAATAAAAAGTCAACTATTTCAGGTGCTAATGCCCTTTAATAACCCTATGGATAAATGAGATCTAAAAATAGAAGGAAACCTGTGAGGAGAAAATAGTGTTATTGCAAACATTATTACACCATGGTCCAGTTATTTGTGCACAAAGCATGTCTATCTTCCCCACAAGCTATTTCCTCTGCCTAGAATACTCTTCCTATTTTCTTTACGTATCTAAGGAATCCTTCCAAATCTAGCTCAAATGTCTTGTCCTTAGTAAGCCTTCCCTAATGCCCTCAAAGTAGGTGCTCTGCTCTCTGAGCTTCCACATTACCACACTGGATTGGAATTTATCTGTTTTCCTCAATGTGTCCCTTTCTAGACTGTGAACTCCTTGCGGGCAGAACTACTTATTCATTGTTGTATCCTTAGTGCCTATGACTTTTAGGACCTCCATACACATTTCTGGAAGACAAAAAGGCAGAGGCTAGAATGGATTAATTATGAGATGCTATTTCTGTGTTGCCAGTTACTAGCAGTGAAATGTGCTTTATTTTCCCACTTTTTTTGGCTTTTTCTTTATTTTTTAGTACCAAGTCTCAGCACTGAAGAACTGACCTAGTACTAACCATAAGCAACTATAACCAATAAAGTTTATCTTATTTCATCAGTCTATGGACAAGTTTTGTTCTATAGAAGTTGTTACCCATTACATACTACTAAATTGTAAAGTCTGGTTTAGGTGAAAAAATGAACGGTTCTAAGATTCAAACAGACTTCATCATTATTTCTTTTTTAAAAATTTATTTATTTATTTATTTATATTTGGCTGTGTTAGGTCTTCGTTGCTGTGCACGGGCTTTCTCCAGTTGCGGTGACCGGGGGCTATTCTTCATTGCAGTGTGCAGGTTTCTCACTGTGGTGGCTTCCCTCATTGTGGAGCACGGGCTCTAGGTGCACGGGCTTCAGTAGTTGCGGCATGTGGGATCTTCCCGGACTGGGGATCAAACCCATGTCCCCTGCATTGGCAGGCAGATTCTCAACCACTACGCCACCAGGGAAACCCCCATCATTATTTCTTCAACTACCAATGACACTCATCAGATAACCAAATGAAAAGATTCCATGATGATTTTATATACTTTTTTTTTTTCTTTTGGCCACTCCATGCGGCATGTGGGATCTTAGGTCCCCAGCCGGGAATCCCTTGCAGTGGAAGTGCAGAGTCTTAACCACTGGACCACCAGGGAAGTCCCTACATACCTCTTATTGCAGCCATTTTGTTTGGATCCAGGGGTTGGCGGCCTTGGGAATTGACAGCTACAGAGCTGGAAATCATGATTTCCTTGGAGAACAAAATACGAACCAAGTAGCGGGCTGCGTGCTTAGGTGTGGCCTCCTTCTGTGCAGTCATCAAATGAGTATCAAGCATCCTGACATTTCTTCTTGGATCACCAAGATATCCTTTAAAAATACAGGGAAAAATTAAAATCCTTGTTTTTTCATGCAAGGCTACCATGAAAGTGCCCAAGAAAATTAAACTAATTGATTTCTAATTCACAAATTTCTACTTGGGTGAATTTTTTTCTATACTTATCTCTTCTTTTCCTTAAATGGGTCTCTTTGATGCCATCTGCACAACTGTTAGCATTTTTTCACCTTTGCTAGTCTTGAATTTGCTGTACTTGAACTAATCGGTTCATTGTCTTGAATAAATTTAATTCTGAGGCCAGAAGTGCATATGTAACCATGTTGCTCTGAGATCTCATTGCTCCCTTTTACATTCTAAAAGTACACTCAGGGGGGACTTCCCTGGTGTCGCAGTGCAGGGGGCCTGGGTTCGATCCCTGGTCAGGGAATTATATCTCACATGCATGCCACAACTAAGAGTTCACATGCCACAACTAAGTAGCCCGCGTGCCGCAACTAAGGAGCCCGCGAGCAGCAACTAAGGAGCCTGCCTACCTCAACTAAGACCCGGCACAACCAAATAAATAAATAAATATTTTAAAACAATTTAAAAAATATGGGTGTATATAATTTTTAAAATTTTTCAATATTTAGCATTTATAGAGTATCTACTATATGTCAAGCACTGTGCTAAATATTTTAAATCTATAAGCTCAGTTTCATTATCCTAAAAACTTATTTTCACTTATCAGATGAGGAAACTGAGGCCCAGAGAAGGTAAGTTATTTGAACAAGATCACACTGCTAGTTATACAGCCAGTTTTAAAAGCTAAGTCTATCTGTTTATATGCCAAGTGCCTTGAACCATTAATCTTCTTCTAATGTTTTCTATTCTATCTTCTATATCTTTTTTTAAAACAGAAAATTGAAACCAAACCTTATATATAGTTTGAATCCTGCTTTTTCAGTTATCATTATATTTTGCACATTTCTCCATTTTCTTTTTCCAAATCTGCATCCCTATCATCATGATTTTCCTGACAGGTGACATTTATGTTGCACTTACGTTCTGGGCATTGTGTTAAGAGCTTTAAATGAATTATCCCATTTGATCCTCACAATTCCATAAAGTAGGTACTATATATTTGCCACATCACAGATGAAGAAACTAATATTTAGGTGAGACAAGTGGCTGAAGGTCACATGGTTAGTAAAACACAGAACCAGCATTTAAACACAGGCAGTCTGACTCAGTAGCCGATGCTTTTAACCATTATGCTTACTGCCTCACATACTGTGGTATACCAGGAGTCATTTAGCTAATTCCCTATGGTTGCTTATCTGGCTGTTTCTGATTTTTCATGTCTATACACAATTTTTGTACCACAATTGTAATACAAATCTTTTTTATTATACCTTTGGATAGAAGTGGGATTACTGAGTCAACAACAATAAATACTACTATGGATTTTTAAACTACTTACCCTCCAGAAAGTTTTCGCCAAATGATACTTCTAACAACAGCATACCACAGTGGCCATTTAACACAAAGAGCACAATTTTTGAAGCTTCTTCTACTTTTGGTACTAAAATTATTTAAACGAAAAGGGTCTCCTCTAGGATGTGATAAGCAAACCAGAGTCCACAGCCGAATCCCACCGCCAGTTCTTGTAAACAAACTTGCATTGGGGCTTCTCTGTTCTGACTCTTGACTGTGACGGAGGATGTCATGAAATTATATAAAACTGAATACACATACACACACATTTGTATTTGGATGGCTTAAACATGAAGGCAGGGAAGGAATGACAAGAAGGAGGTGGTGTGGTTATAAAAAGCCAAAACAGGGTTCCTGAAAGTGATAGAACAGTTCTGTATCATGACTGTAGTGGTGAATACCTGAACCTAAACACGTCATAAAAGTGCGCAGAACTATATACACACACACAGACACACACACGAATACAAGTAAAGCTGGGGTCATCTGAATAGATCTGTGGATCACATCAATGTCAAAATCCTAGTTGTGATATTTTACTATCTTTTTGCAGAATACTACTATTGGGAAGTATTGGGTAAAGGGTACACAGGATCTATTTTTTCTTGCAACTACATGTGAGTCTGAAATATCTCAAAATGAAAAGTTTAATGTTGAAAACGCAGTCACTAAGGATTAATATTAAGAATGCTGATGGATCTAGGTTAGAGTGTATCATAATAGGGATCATTTCAAACTCACCTAAACCACCAGTGCGGAAGGAATTTTCTGAATCAGTACCTTCGTCTCTGTCATTTTCCTTTACCGTTGGATAATTCATTGTCTCACAACCCTTTGCTGTGCCGGATTCTGTTTGAACAACATTTTAGTAAGTAAAACATTTTCAAGTGCTGACAGACAAGAAATCTCAACAGTAATTTTTATTTCAGGCAAAACTATCCTTCAGGAAAGAAGGAAAAATAAAGACATCTGCAGACAAAGGAAAACTAAAAACAAACTGTTACTGACTGACTTACCCTTAAAAACTGGCTAAAGGAAACTCATCAGACCAAAAGGATATAATGAAGGAAGGAAGCTTGGAGCATGAGGAAGGAAGAAAGAACAAAATCCACAGGGACAACCCTGGCGGTCCAGTGGTTAACACTCAGCGCTTCCACTGCAGGGAGCACGGATTTCATCTCTGGTCAGGGAACTAACACCCTACATGCTGCGTGGTACAGCCAAAAGAATTTTTTTAATCATAAGAATAATAAAACGAAAGCGCAGAAATACACATGCAAAAAAACTAGATCATTCATACATTGCTGGTGGGAATGTAAAATGGTACAGCTACACTGGAAAACAGTTTGCCAGGATTTTACAAAACTCAACTTACTATTAACATAAGACCCAGCTACTGTGCTCTTGAGTGTCAGCCCAGAGAAATGAAAACTGATGTTCATACAGAAACGTATCCATGGGCATTCACAAAGTATCATTTCAAACTCACCAAAACTGGGAGGAATGCAGCGACATAATGAGGAAATATCTTGGCTAATGTTCTTTTCCAATAAAAGTGGATAATTTGTTGTCTCAGGGCTCTTTTCTAGGTAGTTTGAGCTTTTAACAACATTTCTAAAAATAAAACACTTTCAACTACTAAAAGATAAGAATTCTCAACCATGAATTCTATTTTGCCTCATTTTTTT
>NW_020174154.1:476597-478140 GCF_003031525.2 Neophocaena asiaeorientalis asiaeorientalis
CACATTTGTTTTCCAATAAAAGTGGGTAATTTGTTGTCTCAGGGCTCTTTGCTAGGTAGTTTGAAGCTTTTAACAACATTTCTAAAAATAAAACACTTTCAACTACTAAAAGATAAGAATTCTCAACCATGAATTCTATTTTGCCTCATTTTTTTTGGCCGCACCACGCGGCATGCAGGATCTTAGTACCCAGAGCAGGGATCGGACCCGTGCACTCTGCAGGGTTAGCGCGGAATCTTAACCACAGGACCGCCAGAGAAGTCCCTGAACCATGAATTCTATATCGGGCAAAACAACCCTTCAGGAATGAAGCAGTTTTGGGACTTCGCTGGTGGCGCACTGATTAGGAATCCGCCTGCCAATGCAGGGGACACAGGTACGAGCCCTGCTCTGGGAAGATGCCACATGCCGCGGAGGATCTAAGCCCGTGCGCCACCACTACTGAGCCTGCGCTCTAGAGCCCGCGAGACACAACTACTGAGCCCTCGTGCCACAACTACTGAAGCCCAGGCACCTAGAGCCCGTGTTCCGCAAAAAGAAAAGCCACCGCAAGGAGAAGCCCACGCACCACAACAGAGAGTAACCCCCGCTCGCAGCAACTAGAGAAAGCCCGCACCTAGTAACAAACACCGAACGCAGCCAAAAATAAATCAATTAATTTTTTAAAAAGGAAAAAAAGGATAATGGGGAATACTACAACCCACTTAGCCCTCATATATTTGATGACTTAGAAGAAATGGACCAATACTTCCAAAATTACAAATACTACAACTCAACGAACATGGCATAGGTAGTCTAAAGAGTCCTATAACCGTCAAAGATATCAAATTTGCAATTAAAAAGCTCCCAAAAAGGTATCTACAAGCCCAGATGATTTCACTGGAGATTTTCACCAAACATTTAGAGAATTAACACTCATTTATCATTTACTCCTCCATAAAATACAAGAGGAGGAAATCCTTACTCATTTTATGAGGCTAGTATGCTCTGATACCAAAACCACACAGAGATAACGCACAAAAAAGAAAACTACACACCAATATCTTCCATGAACTTGGACACATAAGTTCTTAATCAAATATTTGCCAACCAAATCAATTATGTATTCAAAGAATTATACACCATGACCAAGAAGGATTTAACCCAGGTATGCAAGGCTCGTCCAACAATGGAAAACCTATCAATATACTCCTTCGTATCAGCAGGCTAACGAACAAGAACCATGTGATCATGGACATAGAAAAAACATTTGCAAAACACTCTCAGCAAGTTAGGAAGAGAGGGAAACCACCCCAACTTAATAAAGATCATCCACCAAAACCAAGAGTTCTCATCATGTTAAGTGGTGAAAGACTGAATGCTTTCTTCCCAACATCAGAAACAAAGCAAGGATGTCCACTCTCACCACTCTTATTCAACATAATACTACAGGGTCTAGCCACTGCAATAATGCAATAAAAAGGAACAAAAAGCAACAAGGAAAACGTTTTTCAAATGCTGTTAGAAATGACTCCCACCCTCATACCTTTAGCTGATGAAACTC
>NW_020174155.1:0-277 GCF_003031525.2 Neophocaena asiaeorientalis asiaeorientalis
AATAGGAAAATCTACAGAGACAGAGAGTAAATTAGTGGTTGGCAGAGGCTAGGGGAAGGCGAGAATGGGGAATGACTGCTAGTGGGTACAGGGTTTCTTTTTGTCACGATGAAAATGTTCTGGCATTAGACAGTGGTAATGATTCCACAACTTTGTGAATGTACTATAAACCACTAAATTGTACACTTTAAACGTGAATTGTATCTCAATAAACCCATTATTTTAGGGGGGGAAAACCCAACGTTCATAGCAGCATTATTTACAATAGCCAAGATAT
>NW_020174156.1:0-42134 GCF_003031525.2 Neophocaena asiaeorientalis asiaeorientalis
AGGAAGGTGATCTCCGCGTCTTACTCTTCCGCCAACTTCCTGCACAGATCTATATACAGTTTTGACATCATATTTAATTTACTGTAGTTTCTTCAGTTGGTTTTACTGAACTTCTATTCGTTTGAAATCATTCCAAGTAAACCTTTGTTTTGTATACTCTTGAAGTTGTCGTTTTAATGGATTAGTGTCTGGAAAAGGAACAGTAGGGAGTGGCTGAGGCTAAATGCTCATTGGCTCCAGGTACTAACAGTTAACAGTTGTTTGCCTTTTGGCTTTGGCCCTTCCTTACCCTTCTTTCTTTTTCCCCAGAGCCATCCTCTCTCATTTTCTAATTCCCTAATCCTTGTCCTTCTTTCTCAGTTGCTACTCTTCAAATCCTCCTTCATTTCATTTTGCTACCTCCTCCTGGGGTGTCTAATTATTAGAGAAAAAAATTCACAACGTTACCTAAAATTGATTACTTTAAAATTGTTGCCTTCCTTCACTATTATTAAAAATCTTCAGAATAGGAAATATGCATAATTTGTTCAAAATATTGTTCCATTGTGAACAACAGATATGACTCTTTCAAGTGTTTCTACTGAGTTATGAGCAACTAGACAGCTGGAACTGGGTCTAATTCATGGCTCTATTCCCAGTGCCTCACTTGGAGCTCTGAGTAACTAAACAAAATGGAAAATTGACAGATTGGTACACCTAAGTCAGTGCTTTCAAACAGCAAAGAGGTTGCACTAACACATCAAGAAAGCCTCAGTTACTACATGGAGACCCACTAGACCCTTTCTATGGAGAAAACCACACACACAACCAAATAATTGTACTCAAAAATTATTTGACAGTACAGAACTGAGGAGCTGCGAGGAGTACAAAGATGTCTAAAATAAAATCATTGACAAAGAGTTTATAACCTTGAGAGGACGAATTAAATGAGTTCTATAATAAAACTTGTTATATTAGTCCACATAACCCTTCATGATCTGACCCTTCACTTCTCTTTCTTAGTGTCTTGCCATCTCCTCTGATAGCGCTTCAGGTGTTACAAATCGGTGCTTCTCAAACTGGGTTGAAGGACCGATTACTTTTGTTTATTTCTAATTCACATTGGACGCATACATGGTCCTACTGCATGTGACTAGGACGCTGCTTATGCCACATGTGAATCATTTGTTCAACAATGAGAATTGGTTTATACCATATTCAAGGCAATGATGAGTCCATTGATGCTTGATGTCTCAGCAGGATCAAACTTCCATGAAAGTTTCTGCACACTTACTCCCAAATTCTGAAGTTAACTCTTTTGGACAGTCTGCCATTGAGTTGGGGGATCACAGTTTTAAATAACACTCTTTTAAATGACTTGCAGTTTGCAAACCACGTGGCACCCTCTGCCATTCCACTTGTGGTTTCTCCTTCCTGGAATGACCCTGACTTCTTCTCCCAACTAACCCCTGACTTGCCTGTCAAAATTCAGCACCTCAAGTCACCTCCTACAGAAAGCCTTCCAAGACTGTGACTCAAAACCCCATTACTGTGCTTACCCTCTGCATATATCACAGTACTCATTACCTGCATTCAAGCATAAGGGTTTACTTTTCTGAGTATGAATACCTTAAAGGAAAGGTCTGTCTTTTCTCTCCAGTGCCTAAAAGTGCCTGGTGCTCAACACTGACATTTAATATTTAATTACTGAATGAATGAATCACCAAATGAACCAAAGCACCGGCAACACAGAATAGGGAGATGTTAATTCTGTTTGAAGGAACTGGAGAAGATTTCACTGAAGAAACTGTATTTGAATTAGCCCTGGAAAGAACAGGAAGTTGGCAGGCATAGGAAGGGGCAACATATTTTAGGCTGCAGAAAGGCCAGGGCAAAAAAAAAAAAAAAGAGGTATTGATCATGAATTCGTGAACTTATCAAGAAATCGTGACTTGTTTTATAGAGCTAGAATGCTGGGCCTTTTTCAGATAAAGCTGGAGAGAAATCTGGAGAGAGAGACTTACCTTGGACTTGGACTTACCTTGTGGGATGTGTGAAATCATTAAAGATTTTGGGCATTTTGGAAAGATTCATTCATGGTTTCATTCCATAGCTCCTAAGTAACTGAATGTCATGTACTGTGTTTGGTCCTCCTCTTAAAACATAAACCCCATTCTCAAATAGCTAATGGAATATCCAGACAGGCAGCAGTGGAACCTATCTCAAAATTTTGGGTGAGAATTAAATGATTTGACCTGTAAACAGATAAAACAATGCTATCATAAGCATTGTTTGCATATCATTGCAAACAGTGGTAAGCACTCCCTAAATGTTACCCCAATACATACCTGACTTCTTCTTCCTTGATCTTATTATAAATGAATTTACAACGTTCTTAATGTCAGGTATGTCTATCCAATTCAACTGGACATTGAGTTAGTTCTGTTTGCCTCTCAGAAGTATGTTATAGCCAATTTTATCTATTCCAGCAGAATCTTAAGTCTACATTGTTTTTTTCCAGTATCCAGTATTCCAGTATGCAGAGCAAATTTTGTGCTCAGGGCTTTGCATGTGTTACTTCTACTGTTTCATCCTCACAACTCAATGAGGAAGATACTATTATTATCCCCTTTTTAAAGATGAGGAACTTAAAGGGGTTAAGGAATTTGCACTAGGGAATTTGAGCAAAGATCTGTCCCCAGAAATCAAGCTCTTAACCATGATATCTTATAGCCTATTTTTCCAGAAATACTTTTAGATAATTTGCAGTGATATAATAAGTGTATTGGGTAATTCCTTATGTCTGCTTTTCCCCCTTACTTCATGCTTCATTCTCTTTCAAATGTGTTTTCTTACTAAGAGTAGAATAGTTTCTCTTTCTCTCTTTTTTAGAGTCAGGTTTTGGAGGTTCTGAAAGCAATTCATATGGATGGGAAGAAAGATGGACTGGAAGATCTTTTTTAATCTTTCCCTTCTGAGAATAATTTTTTTCTCTTTATTGAATTATATGTAATACAGAATTATTATCATTCAGATGTCATTTAAACAGTCTACTTGAGCTTTTTCTTACTAACTCAGGGTTATAATTTTCTTGAAAGGTGAGTAAACCTTAAATCTTTCATTGGAGTAGGTTTTACTTTCAGTACAAAGGAGAATTCAAAGTTCTCACCATAGAAGTTCTGTAAGACCAGTGTATATAATGGGATTTTTATAGTTACTCGTTGAAGATAAATGGCCATTTCTGTTTCTGTTTTCCTGTAATAAACCATTTAATAAAACATTAAATTTCTCTATGTCATTTGCTAATAAGCTCAAGTGCTATATTTCAGATTTAAGAAAACCATTCTCCTTTCAGGCATTTTAATAAATTGAGAAGCCTTGTCATTTATTATGGTAAATATGAACTTGATCAAATTAATAGTAAAGGACTTCTAATTCATCTTTGGATGCTTTCATTCCCTTGGGAAATACAGTTTTTATAATATGACTTTTAAGCCACTTATATTTTTTTTTCATTTTTCTACATTAAGATTAATTACCTGCTGATTGACAGTTTGAGTTGGGTCCTATTTTCCTCCCGCTTAATTACATCTAATCATTTCCTTATCCTTCTATAATTTCATGACAACTCTACTGAAAGTATTGTGACTGTAGATTGATGTTCCACAGCTTCTTATATTCTTGTAATTTAGGGCCTATTAATGGCAGACTGGGGGGGAAAAAACCAAGAACTTAATTGGCTTTAAATTGGCCTTAAACTGTAATTAGAGGAGGAGAGAAGTAAGTCATAACTTAGGCGTTTTTTATCACAACAAAATTTAGAGGCGTTGATGTGTCAGGGCACTGTTTTTGTCGGGGGAGAGGAAACTTCCTGGTAATTAGACATGTGTTAATGCTGCAGCGCTTAGCAGAAAAAGAAGCCAGCCCCGGTGGAGATGCTGATGAACCTTAATTTGCCAGCAGGGACTCCTGGATGTCTCATTCTAACAGTCTAGCCCCAGGTCTGTAGGTGGCCAGGCAGAAAGGTGAAAGGATAATTTGACATGTATATGAAACCCCCCACCAAGACACAGCACATAAAAATGAGTTGCTCGGCAACTGGATTTGAGGAATGCCCTTCCATAAAGTTTTCTCGTCCTCCTTATATGTCATTCTTGCCACCAGTAGCCAGCTCTGGCTGAAAGTAACCTTGATCCTGCCGTGGTCGTGGTGTGGATGTCCATGGGAGGGCAGTCTGGCTGCCACATCTGTCATCCATTGATCCTCCAGAGTTGATTCTGGTCGTCTAACTTGCTAAGTGGGGGTCCCTTTTTTTCCCCCCTTCAACTGTCCATCTGTATCCATTGCAAAGCTCAGTGAAAAAGGATGACCTTCCAATATAGAGAAGAATCATCTTCGGTCAAGAGAGTTGTTGAATTCCCTGGTTATAATTACAAAATCAGTTCATTTCCTGTAATTTGCTAAGACCTCCTACCTCTTTTACAGTAGAAAGGAGATAGATGCTGAAGAGAAGTCCTTGTGTAGTCAGAGATAGAGTAAAATATTTGGATTGGTATTATTCCATGGCATTGATTGTGATTTTGAGGGAAGAGAGAGTTGTAGTTAAGATGATTTCTTTGCATTTGCAGTGAAGTGACTGTAGAATGCAGTAACAATACAGATGGCAAATGGTAACAAGGCAGGTAAGAATATATTTACCAGAATTTTTTATGCCTCCTTTGTCAAGTGAATGAGCTCAGAGCCTTTTATATCATTATTCATGTAAAAGCAGTCTGTGCATGGGGAATTAGGCAAAGAGGCAGTTTTTATTTTCACAGTTGACTTTTAGAATTATGAAAATTTAACTTCTTTAACTCCCTTTGCTTGTACATCATTTTGACACATTCTGTAATGAAATTTTATGGCAAAGTAAAGCATTTATACTGGAGAGTACCTGTTTCAGTTAAACTAGATAAAAAGCACATGAATTGGACACACTTCCCATTCCACTGCAGATGAATCTCACTTTTACAGATTTTGGAAAAGAGCATTAGGAGTGCCATGTTGTAGCACTAATAAAGAGATTTATGTATTTCATCTTGCTTCTTTCTTGCCGTTTCCCAGGGCCCATGAAATTGCCTGAAACACAATAGGTAAATACTCATATATATTTGTTGAAGAATTCATAAATAAATAGATGAATACCAATCAAAAACTACTTGAGGAATTTGTGTTATAAATCAACTTGCATATATATTTTAAATATTAATAAAAATATTAATTAATCTCCTATCATTATTTTTTTCTGACCTACTTCTGCCAGAAAGTGTAAGGATAGTTTGGAAGTAGATACATGCATTGTACGGTTATTGTGAAAAAATAATAATCCATACCATTTTTCTAAGATTTTTTTAAAGCAGCAAATTTCTATGCAGAAATATCTAAAGCACTGAATTTGTCGATACCTCCTTGCCTATAGATAATTTCTGTTGCCAAAAGTTCAGCATATCCTTGGGCAAGATACTGAGAACTCTTAAGCAAATGCCAGGTCTTTCACATTCAACCCTGCAGGATTGAGGATGAAATGTGAGTAATCTGATCTACAGATATATTCACAAATGTGTATAACAGCTGTATGTAAAGAGAATATGAACAGTTTCCCATTGCTGTTTAATACTTTTCTGAGCTTCCACAATGTGCCTGGTGCTAACTAGGGCACCTCAATTATTCTCCATCTGTGCTCACTACCAAAGCTGCCAGCCATCAGACTGCTTGGGCCCTGAAGCCTATGGTAGAGAGCCTGACAGGGTAAATGGTGCAATCTAGTATTTCTTCCTGGGCGAGCCTAGGCAGTTAATCTAGTAAAGGGATCACTTAGTGCCCAGCATTGACTTAGACTATGAAATAAAGCCATGGGTCAGCATGTCCTCCAAGGCAAATTTGCATGGAAAAGATACTATGTTGGAATTCCATATAACAGTATTTTCAGTGCCAATGGGATAAGATGGCTTAAGAACAAAGATACTATAAATGAAGGGGTTTTAGGGGAGTGTGGGGGAATTTTAGTAATCAAATTTATGAATAGGATATAATATGCATCAGCCTCTACTCCCAGTTTTACCTCCTATTAAATAGTGTGCTAAACCAAATCAGATGGCCTTTTCTGCAAAAACCTTGGGAAAGCAATACATGTTTTCTAAGCTAATAGCCATTTTTAAATCTTGAGACTCTGGCTGGTGAAAATGAACATCTATGACTTCTGGCAATATTTGAATCAAGTCATATGCCACTCTATATGGATTCTTATTTCTAATTCTTTTAATAACCACTCAAGTTAGATGTTATCACTAACTGACGGGAAGAAACTGAGGCACGGAGAAGTTAAGTAATTGTGCCGAATTTGCATGGCTATCTTGTGTCTAAGCTGGAGATTTGAAGCTGGCTGTGTGATATATAACTCACATTCTTGTATACACTGCATCTAAGGGCTCAAGGCCCTCATGGATTTAGAAATAATTTATGTGGCTTCTGAATTCTCATCTTTGTCCCCTTTAAAACTGCAGGTGAGAGGCACCCAAAGAAGTTACTTAGCTTTCCTAAGGGCATTGAGAGTAATCATCATGGTACCACCAATGTTGGACTAGAAGCCTCAATTCAGGATCATTTTTATTTTTCATTTGTGTTTTCACATGGCATTCATTATGTACTCTATAATAAGAAAAGTTGAGTTGGGGGATGAATATGGTAGGGGAAGCAGTGAATTGGAATGTTTTCCCTTTTCCAGCTAAACCTGAACAGGCCACCCCATCTCATATGTTAGCAGATCACACAACTTCAGCCATGCACAACTTGGACTTTTTGAGTTGATGTGAAAATAGAGAAAGAGGAAAAAGAGGAAGGGCAGGAAAAGAGAAAATGGGAACGACCCTGGAACTGATTTAAAACTGCAAAAAGAACCAGAACATGTGTTCTCCTTTACTCTCCTTGAGCAGTAAGGTTTAAAGCAAGTGGAACCAAACATTTCCTTGAGGCTCCTTATCTTTACTCTCTCCCTCCCCAGGCAAATATTCATTTTTCTTGAAGGAGATTGCTGATCAGAATCAAACCCTCCCTTCCTCTTTCTTGCCATATCCCATCCTGCCCTACAATTCAACTTGCTTATTCCTACGCATTCAAGATTCCTCCACTTTCAGTCAATAAACGATGAGAAGAGCCATGCTGTAATTTTGTGCTTTTCACATTCTTAACTTACTTTACAATGGGAGTTTGAGGTGCCTTTTGCCGGCTCACGCTGATAAGAAAAAATATATAAGAGTGTTGGCTTCTTGAGCTTCCATCAACGTTGTGAATTATATAATGAAACCTGTCTGGCTTGGAATTCTAAAGCTATTATCCTCTAGCACTGAGATGGGACACCGGAAGAGCCATTTAGGATCTCTTAGCCATTTATAGCTTGTGAAATCAGATTCTTTTCCTCTTAAAAAACATTTGTTGAGGATAGTTATTCAACTTACCACCTTGTCAGTATTTTGCATTACCAGCCCTTGGGGGAACACACTGAATCCTAAGGTATGATTTCTCCATAAGGTTATTCTGCCTCTTAAATGAGGTCTCAGTATCTATTCTAGTTGTGTTTGAAAAGTTTTCACTTGGGATCTTCTGTGACCTTGGTGTTGTGTGCCATTTTTGCATCATTAAAATGTTGTAATGAAGTTCTGCCACACACACATTGTAAAAGGTCAAGCAGAAAGTTGGGAGCCAATGAGGTTGGGAGTAAAAATTGTGCTTGCTGCAGAAGTTGAGGGATTCATTATATTGATGCTACGGGGTTTTCAGCAGAGTAATAACTGGGTTAGCAATAGAATGTAAATCTTCTCAGCCACTTAGTCTGAATCTGCTTCTTCTTGATTTGTGGGGATATATTTTTAACACAGTACAAGGAAAGTCATTACACTCAGAGGAAAGCCAGTGGAATTGGTAAATTCACTGTAGATGGGTCGGCCAAAAAGAAGAGTAGAGCTAGAGGAATAAAGCACATCAGCCTTCCTGGTTGCCACTCTAAGAAATATTATCAACCCATATGAAATAATTGTCTCAGAAGAACTTTGCATAAATGATTACTTTAATTCTTAGAAGGATATACAGTATTGTTTTTAGCTTCAGGAGTCCAGAAGTGCAAGTATAGCTAATTAAAATGCTTAAAATCATCATCAACAGAATTAATTAAATGGATTTGAGATGAAAATAACATCAAAATAGCAGCAGCTTCAAACCAGTTTATTAAGGACCAGCAAGATAAGCTAATGAGGTCTTGGCTACTCTAAAAGGGGAAGAAACTCTAAAGCTACTGGTTCTCTATTGAATATCCTCTGGATGCATTTTCTTAAAATGGAATTCTAGAAATTATGTGCAAAAGTGCAGCAGTTGATTGCATGTCTCACAAGCTTACATATGGAGTGAAATAATTTCTTCTTTAAACAAGCCCTAAACCATCTGTTGACTTAAGTCAGCTCTCTGAATTTTACTTGGAAATAGTTAGAAGTCTAGATAATCCATAAGAATATGTGGCTCAGTGTGTTTCTTTAATTTATTCATGGACTTTTCTCTGTGTGTGTATGGGGGGAAGGGATAAGAAACCTTTTTCTCCAGAAGGATAAAGAGTCAGTAAGATATGTCATAAAATTAAGACTATTATTAGGCGTCTCAACTTGATTCAGCTCCATTGATCTAAGTTGAGTGATTTAAAAGCTTTAGAGAAATGAAAATGACTTTTTAGAAAGTTTGGGAGTAAAGGGGCAATGGGAAATCACAGATAATTTTATTGAAAAGCTTGTTTTGTAATTATCAAGTGTTAAGGTTTCAGAGCCTATAATTTAAGGTAGAAAACCTACCTATAGCTCTATTTTCAATAGGTGGCACTCTATTTTGTATAGAAATTGATTCATTTTCTTTATCAACACTTTATAAATGACCTCCTTGGGCCAAGTGGAGTATCTCTTGCTATTGTTCACATATAATAATCCCAACATTTAAAAAAAAAATTTTGTCCAAAAATTCTAACTGATTATACATCAACTAAGAAGACAGTGTAATTCGATGGCTTGAAAGTATTCCTTGGAAGGAAAACAATGATTGTATGAACTGGAATGTTACATCACAATCCTTTAGAACTAGAAGGACTTAATGTGTGTCATATATACCATTCATTAATATAGTCTCATTGTTCAGAAGAGATAGCTATTTTTCTGTCTAGATTTTTTTCCTCCAAAGTATGTGTTGGTGAAACCATTGGCTTTGTGATCAAGAAACATAGTCATTTATTAATATGTCTTTATTACTTTAGAACTGCCTTTTCTATTAAAATATATGTACCCAAAACACTCTGTTTACTAATTTAACAATGATTTAAGTATGATAATTATGTATAATAAATATTATATTCATTATGTTCACCCCTAAATATAATATTAAATACTAATAATAGCAACCAGAGTGTTTTCTTGGCAATGGTACCAATCTCATTTATTTACTCATTTATTCACACATCCAACAAACAATTTCTTAGCAATTGCTCTATACCAGCCTGTTGTAACTTTCCCCTCAGAAAAGAGCCTATTATCTAGTAGAGAACCAGATATATAGGAAAATAATGGCAATCCAACATGGTAATGTATATAGTAGAAGCGTACAAGGGTACGTACGGCAAGTAGCATCATTGTCGAAAGGGTACTTTGCTATATATAAGAAATCAGGGTGGTTGTGAGAAATAAGTGAGATATGGGTATGGCATTCAGAAAGTATTCACAGCTATTAGAGTTAACTGGATCACCATCTACCAAATATGTATTGAGGATCTTCTCTGTGCCACACACTGTACGAGACTCTTTAGATATAAAAGTAAAAAGGACAATCTCCTTGCCCTCAAAGAGCTTACTGCCAGGTAAAGGAGACAATAGAAAAATAGGGGAAATAAAATCATTACATCATTCCATAATGATAAATGCTTAAATCATGCTTTTAGCAACCTGCAGGGGAAGGACTTATTAGCTTCCTGAGTGGATTGGGAAGGCTTCACTGAAGAGAAAAAGTGGAGGAAGAAGAAGCAGCTTAGATAGATGAATTGGAATTTGCTGGACAAGGAAAGTTGATCAAAGGGGCAGGAATAAAAAATAGAACAATAAGATGGTCTGAAAAAGCATGGCAATGGAGTCGAATATTAGAGTATAAATTTCAGGGAAATGTCTCATAAAGACTTAAGGGGTAAGGTTGATCACACCATGAAATTTCTTAACATATGAGCATGCAAGTTTTTCTGAAAAGCATAGATCTTTCATTTTAATTTATAACGTTGCAGTCTTAAAATGGCACAGCAAAGTAAAAGAAGATTTTAATACAGTGGACTCGAACAGCATGGGTACACTTATATGCTAGATATTTTCAGTAGTAAACACTAGAGCACTACACAATCCATGCTTGGTTGAATCTGTGGATGCAGAGGAACCATAAGTATGGAGGAACCTCAGGTACTGAGGAACCAGGGGTATGGAGGGTTGACTATAAGCCTCACACAAACTTTCAACTGTGCAGAGGGTTGGCACCCCTAACCCTCCTATTGTTCAAGGGTCAACTGTACATCAATTTCACTCTAAGATAGGACAAAATGAAATAGATGTAGAAGAACTAAATAACATAATCAATAAGGTAGATACTATAAATATATGTTGAAATGTACATCATGATAATAGAGCATATACAGTCTTCTCAGGTGCACTTGGAACATTCATAAAAGTTGACCATTTATTAAGCTATAAAGAAAATCTTAGTATGTTATAAAGTTTCAATAATACTGACATGTTCTTATCAACATACAACAAAACTAGATATTAATTTAAAAAGACTTTTCAACCTGGCAATATCAGAATTCTCTACTAAGCAACTTCTGAGGAAAAAGGAAAATACAAACACTGATTTCAGAATTTCCAAAAATTAATACTAAAACTCCACATATTCAAATCTAAGTGATACAAATAAAGCAATGATAAGAGAAAAATTCATAATCTTAAATATTTATATAAATATGAAAGAATGATATAAATGAATTAATTTCTCAACCCAGGAACATAACAAGTAAAGCGTTAAAAAAAAAAAAACACCAGAAAAAAGTAAATAATGAGGAAAGAGAGTGAAGTTAATTAAGTATTATAGAAATGAGAAAAAGAGAAGAAATAATAGACACTTTACATATTGGCATTTTGACACATTAATAAATTAAACAAGCCACTATCTACCTAGATCAAGAAAAAAGGGGAGAATAAAAAATAAATGGAAATAAGATATATATCTTACTATAGACTGAAACAGAAAAAACTAAAAATTATGAGACTCTTTCCTAACTCTCTGAAAATAGATTAGAAAACTGAGATAACACAGATAATTTTCTAGGAAACAGTGTACATAGACCATAATACATTCACACAATGGAGCACTATGAAACTGTGAAAAATAATGAGAAATATCTGATTAAAAATATAGAATAGTCTCTATGATATATTGTGAATTGAAGAAAGCAAAATTCATAATATTTATGTTGATAAATATAATTTAAACTCTCAGCAATAATATCATCCTTAATGATTACTAGAAAAATTTTAAAGTATGTTAGACGTGAGGAATCAAGGAAGTATGCCTCATAATCAACAAAATGGCAGTTAATAGAAATAGAACTTGAGTGATTCTTATTTTGGAACTATTAGAAAAGGACTTTAAAGCCTCTATTTTAAGTATATTCAGTGATTTAAAGGAAAGGGTGTTCACAATAAATAAATCTATGGAGAAATCTCAGCAGAGAAGTAGAAACTATAAAAATGAGCCAGATGAAAAGTTTAGAGCTAAAAGTTACAATACCTGACATTTTAAAAATCAAGGAACGGCTTAAAATAAAATTGGAGAATGCAGAAAAGGTTAGTGAACTTGAAAACAGACCAATAGAGAGTACTTTATCCAAAGAAAACAGGGAAAGCTTGGAAAAAAGTGGAGTCTCAATAACTTGAGAGACAATGTCAAAGTGATCTAAGTTACATGTAATATGAGTCCCAAAAAGAGAGGAGAGAAAAAATGGAGCAAAGAATTTTTTGAAGAAATCATAGTTGAATGCTTACCAAATTTGTTTTAAAATATCAAGTTCAAGAATTTCAGTCAATACTAGACAGGATAAATAGAAAGAGAACCTCATTCAGATAGATCTCAGTCAAACTGCTAAAATCCAATGTTAAAGAGAAAACCCTCAAACCAGCCAGAGGAGATAAAATATCATTTTGTACATGGGAAAAGTGATACGAGCCATAGCAGAATACAGATAAGGATGGAATGGCATCTCAAACGTGTTGAAAGGAAGGAAAAATTGAACCCAGGATTTTATTTCCAGTGAAAACATCTTCCAAATTAAGGATTAAATAAATACATTTTTAGATAAATGACAACAAACAGAATTCATCATTGACAGACTTGTACTGTAAGAAATGCTTTAAAAAAGTTCTTTATGCTAAGGGAAATGACACCAGTGGAAATTTTGATCTACAGGAAAGAATGGAGGTCACTGGAAATGATAAACTGGGAGGGGGTCAATAAGAGATAATCACCTTTTTAAAAATTTCTTTAAAAATTTCTGTCTGTTTAAAATAATGTACTGTGGGATTTATTCCACATGTAGCCTTAAAGTATATGACAACAATAACAAAGGATGGGAGAATAAATGAAATTATATTCTTGTGAGGCTCTCATATTTTAAAAGTATTAAAATTTATTATCAAATGACTTAGCAAAAGAATAATATGTGTGTGTGTGCACAGGCTTGTGTGTGTATGAGAGGGAGAGGGAGAGAGATTAAAACAGAGGATGTGGTAAAAATGTTAATAGCTGGTGAATTTAAGAAAGGGCTTATAGGTATTTATTAGTCTTTCAACTTTTTATAGTTTGAAAAACTTTAATAATAAAAAGGGAATAAAGGAAATAGCAGATTCTGAAGTACCTAACTGGATAAATTTTAAGGATGAAAAAGAAACAAACAAGGGAAGAGTCTAAGAAAAAGATATTGGAAGCTGCATAAAGACAATACTTTATTCTTAATATAATGCTAGAATTTAGTAGGTGTAAAATATTTTGGGTAAGTTAGTTAATGAATAGGAACTTGAGAGATGGGAGATTAGAAAGAAGAAAAGGAAAATAATTCTGAGTATTAAT
Source organism: Neophocaena asiaeorientalis asiaeorientalis (assembly GCF_003031525.2). Taxonomy (NCBI): domain Eukaryota; kingdom Metazoa; phylum Chordata; class Mammalia; order Artiodactyla; family Phocoenidae; genus Neophocaena; species Neophocaena asiaeorientalis. The sequence continues at coordinate 13,198 of NW_020174156.1, forward strand.
CCACCATCTTAATTTAACAAAATATAGTATAGTAATTAAGAACATGAACTGTGGAGCCAGATTCATAGTTTGAGTCTGAATCTTGACTCCATTACTTACTAGCTATGTAATATTGGACAAATTACTTAACTTCTCTATGTCTTACTTTTGAACAAGTTTAATTACAATACTGTCTGTATAGTTGATATAGGGATATACATATATATGTACATGTACACATCATATACACATATATATACACATACACACATATACGCATCTTAATATATAAAGTACTTAAAGGAGTGGTAAGCACATGATAAGTACTATAGAAGTTTTAGCTTTTGTTATATTAAAATTTTTAAAATATTTTCAAAGAAAGCTGTATATTTAATGAGGTATCTAATTATTTTATTAATAAATACAATAGATAGCCCCAGAATAAAATTTTTATGACAGATTCTTCATTCATTATTTGTCAGTTATTTAATTATATCTTCTGAAATATATGTGGAAAATATTCAAAAGACATAACCAAACCTTGACTTTTGAAAGAGAGATTCTCTTGGTGCAGAGGAATAACTCAGGCATGATCTAAACATTTTAAGACATTACTGTAAATCCATCTGCATGATGTGACAGTTTTCTTCTACACTGGCCTGCAATGATCCCACGTCCTCATAATCACACTCTTGTGTAATCCCCTCCCCTCGTGTGTGAGCACAGTCCCTACTGACTCTCTTCTAGTGAAGAGAATATGTCTAATATGTGAGGAGGTTATAAAAGAAACTGACTTTTGTCTTGTCCTTAATTTCCTCCCCCCTCCACCAGCTCTCCTCACTTTACTTGGTCTGAGGAAGCCAGCTGCTGTATCGTGAGCGGCCCTACAGAGAGGCCCATGAGGCGAGGAGCTAGGGCAGCCTTTGACCAATGGCCAGAGAGAAATGAAGTCCTCAGTTCAACCGTCTAGGAACTGAATCCTGCCAACAACTACATAAATGAGCTTGGAAGCAGATCCACCCCCTAGTTGAGCCTTAAGATGACTGAAGCCTTCGTCCATACCTTGACCACAGTCTTGTTAGAGACTGAGCCAAAGGACCCAGCGAAGCAGCACCAAAATTTGAGACCCATAGAAAATGTGAGATAATAAATGTCATTGTTTTAAGCCATGAAGTTTCAGGTTAATTTGTTGCATATCACAAAATAACTAATACACTTGGCTTTGTAAAAGTGTATTTTTAAAACAAATTTGAATAGCTTAATGACATTTTTTGAGATCTTAAAAGGGCTATCACAATAGACTTAATGCCAACTTCACCACTGTACAAATGATTCTTAGACTAATTATTCATGGTCTCACTAATACAAATTTGCAGAGGCAGTTTATTCTTCTTTTTTTTTTCCTTCTGTTCCCCTCATTTAGAACAGATGATCTAGTAACTAAACCCTCTTGAAAATAATGGACTTTTTAAAATGAAAAGATTTCAGAATTCTCTGGCTCAAAGAAAAAAGTGAAGTTATATCAAGATACGTATTTGACATCCAGTAAGTTTATTTCAAATCTGTATATAAGTAACCTGTCAACATATTCCAAGGTTGAGTATGCTTTTAAAAAGTTTCTTTTCTTATTTAGTTTTCACTGTTGACCAAGATGTCAATTCTATCTCAATATAGCTTTTAGATGGATTATGGAGCGAATCTTTGTGTGTGTATCAGTATGTGTATCTTGTAGACTTAGTTGATTTTAGGTTATGGTCAATTCTACTGTGGTGAAGTAACTAGTATCTTGTCAACAAGCATGTCTTATAGGATCTCGAGGTAAAACCATGTCTCTGTGACACCCTTTTTCTTTCGGCGCTAACCTTAAATTGGTTCTTGTGGGCAAAGTGTGTTTTGGCAGGACTTCAAATGTGAATGACTTGTGTGTGTTGGAAATTATGACCTGTATACAAAAAATCAGAACCAACAATCTTTCAAGTGACTGGCCTTGTGTTTGATAGAAGAGAGTTGATAGCTAGTAAGTTCTTCAAATACTCTCACTGAAGTTAATGTGTTTTTCTCAGATTGTGATGCTCTTGGTGATAAAAATTATAACACAAAGAAATTTATTTGACACAATCTAAAATCCTTTTCCTTCCCTCTATTCCTGAGTTCTTTGCTTGATAAACATTATAACTATTTCTCTGTTGCACTGAAAGAAGTTGCCTTTGGTAACTCCAGATAAGGAAAAAATTCAAAAACATAATCACGAAGGAAAATAGGTAAATAATGATACTATGTTTAAGGTCATCAGAGTTGGCAAATCTTGATCTTTTTCCTTCTGTTGCTGAGAGACTGAAATAAATTTGATAATTTTACCTTTCTACCTTCCAAGCCCCATTAAATTAATCATAGTACAAATGGGAATTCAGTAAAACTAGAATATATTTGGGGGTTATACTTTTACTGACTATAGAGGTAGTCTGAACAGTAGTAACTTTTACTTCTACTGAATATTCAGAAATAGTAGATCAGTAATTGCAAATTCAATATCTGGAATTGATTTTCTTCTGTTTTAAATTAGAGAAGAGATTTATAATGGTGTCTGTTTAGAAAATGTGGCTTAAAAGTCCACATGGAAAGTGTTTACTTTTCTTCTCAGTGACATTACAGAGTTTGATGAAGTCTTAATTGGGTTAAAGTAGGCATATCTGAGGAGATTTCTATGAAAATAATTATTCTCAGGTCTCCCTTGCTCTGATGGGCATACAGTGTTCTACCAGAGGAATTTCATTTGGCAAATTTGTTATGAATCTGTGCAGACCAGCTCTGTTGCCTAGTTTAAGTCATCTGTTACACCCTGTGCCAGGGTCCCCAGATGTCTAAACTTAGACACCCTTGAAGAAATGGAATAATCAAATTCATCTCTTTGAAGAAAATACTTTGGGACATTTGGGAGAATATTCAAAAGGACATAAATATTAAAGAAAGTAAGTGTAGAATGTTCAAGCAGAGAGAATTATCTTGAGAATCAGGACACAAAAGTCCCGAAAAGCACACCCTAGTTCTTTACTTTGAAGCTATGTAGGATTTCCTCTCAGCAGGCTGGCCTGAGGCAGAACTGGGAAGTAGGTAAGGTTGGAGTACTTTTTTCCCCCTTGTGTCATTCCTTCTAGCACTATATGTGCATTTGCATTTTAACTGGGCTTCCTTGCTTTAACTATTGGAAATTGACATTTCAGGTGCTGTGAAAATAACTGAGAGAGAAAAGTGTTTCTGAGTATGGTGACCTTTCAGAGCTTTTCCAAGTTCACTATACAGCGGCTGCCTGCTCTGTCTAAGCACCCCAGGGCCCTATCTTGAGGATAAGTTAGTGAGTACAGTGAAAATGTTGTATGAAATGCAAACATTATATGAAATACAGAAACATCTATTGGAAAGCTTCAAGTCTGTCCCAGCCTACCACCATGAGCCCAGTCTGCTAGGTATTCTGACCTCTACGTCCCCCCTATCAAAACCACGTGTGTACTTAATTTGAACCTGATAGGTACATTTTGCACTTAGAATTACATAACATTAGTTGCTTATCAGAAATGTTCACCTTAGACTGACTTTATTTGCAGGCTTTTAAAGTTTGTTTTAAAATATTAATTTAGAAAATGTTGGTGTACCTGAAGGAGTTATATTTGATATAGAAATGATCCTAGCCACATGTTCCCTTTAATCAACCTTATTTCTGCTTCATTTTAAACTCTTAACATGATGTTTACCTAAAATAATAGATGGAGTAAAAATACATTTTTAATTTTTAATGTAAAATATCAAACTGAAAGCATTTTGTTGAACAGCAAGTATACACCACATTAAGGTGTGTGGGGATGGAGTGATACCAGACATTTATTTACACCTGTAACATGCCAGGTATGGAGAGAAATGAGTTGGTGGGGAGAAAAGCGTTATCATTGTACATATGTGTGTATATATCTGTGTGATTCTGTGCTGAACTGTCGGGTAGAGTCAAGGTTTCACAGGAGGGAATCATTAGCAGACAAGAGACGTGCACAGGCGTTGGAGAGGGATAAAGAATGGGGTTTAATCTTTCCGGAAAAGCCAGAAGAAGCTGCATGATATAGAAGTCAGAATAAGTCATATGTTACCTGTAGCAGAACCTCACAGGGCAGTAAGCTTAAATACTTAGGAAGAACTTCATTGCCTTTGATGCAGGTGTGCCCTGCAGTTTGTGAGCCTGCGTGTAATATGATCAACATGGTGTTTTGGAAATGTAAATGATAGCCGGGCACAGGCCAGATTAGAAAGGAAGAGACCAGTTGAGGGAAAGAAGCTAGGAGGCTGTTGCAGTGACCAGACAAATGATGATAGTGGGAATGAAGAGGAAGGGAATACCCTGGGAGATATTTTGAAGAAGTAATTAATGAGACTTTCTGTTTATATAAATATAGCACATGAAGGAGGCTATGAGACCCCTAAGATACCCAACTGCATGTGTATCATACAATTTCTTCCTATATATGATAAAAATAAAATCTGTGTTATCTAAACATATATTTTCTGCAGCAAGTGAATATTTTAAGGTTGGATGAAGGAGAAATACAACCAAGTGAGTTGATAGTAGTGCATGAAGGTGTGAAACTGGACCACACAGGGGACAGTGTAGGGAGTTCATTGCTTACGCAACTGTCTAGATAGCTTTTGGCCCGGAAGTCAAGAGATGATAAAGACACCATCTCGGTGTGTCACGTAAGTGTCAGGAGAGTAGTTTGAACCTCAGTCTTGTTATTTCTGAGAAAACTGTATTCTCGAGTGGTTATTAACACATGTAGGCGAGGAAAACTTTTCCCTTCTTCCTTTTGAGGTGCTTTGGCTGATCTAATAATTAAATTGACATAAGACATATTAACAGGAGATAAACAAATTTAATTTTTTACGTATGGTAGCCCCAAAGATATGAGAGTCAAAGAAGTGACCAAAACAGGTAGCTTTTATACCTTTTAGGAAAAGAAACAATAACTTTGTGTTGAATTGACAAAACAAAGGGTTTGGGGCTTGGGGTAACAAATTAGTGAAGAGGTAACAAGATTTCTTTATACAGACTTTGGCCCTGAATTCCCTGTCTCTGGTGATAGGATGTCTTTTTGTCCCCTGGTACAGGGAGGTTCCCCTTCACATGGGAGATGTATTTTTTGCTTTCAGGAGAAAAAAGGAGGATCAGAGTGTCCTTCTGGCACCTGTAGTTTCTTAAGTAAATTTAAATCAAAATAATCAATATGCCAAAGTGGCATATTTGGGGTGGCATATTTTGCTCCCCTTCACACAGGATCCAGAGGCAGAAAGAACAGGTTTTGGTTCCAACTGTAAACCTTACTCCTTGTGCAACCTGGGCTGGGTGGAAACATCACTAAGTCTCAGTATCCTCATTTGCAAAATGGAGACAATAGAGCCTCCCTATAGGGTGATTATGAGGATTAAATGAGACAGCTAATGTACAGTACTAAGGATGGCATTCAGTAATTGATCAGTACATAAATATTAGTTGCTGTTGTTATTACGGTGCTGTTATAACATGGACAAATGAACTTAGAATGATGATTTGGGAGATGGTCAGAGGCAATGTTGAAGTTGGATCTTTTCTGCAACTCTAAGGGGAAACTAAGGCTGCACAAGGCTGAATTAAAGAGAACTTAGATAGAAGATTTCTGCCTAAGATTTTTTTATTAAATTGAAAATAAAAGTCTTGTAACTATGCATTATAGTTGGTTATTATTTGCCAGATAATTTATAACATGCACCTCACAGTCCCTGACATTTTAATATAAAAGTTTGTATGCTAAATATCAGAATATTTATCTTACTAAAATGTCTGGAATGGCTAACTATATAAACTGATAAATTACTATGAAGTTGGTCTACTAATTAAGAGTAAGGAGCATGGCTAACATATGACATTTTTTTAAAAATGGAAGTCTAAATAGGAAAACTTTTCTATTTCTTGGTGCCCACATGAAAGAAGAACAGGGATTTGAGGCAGCTTTTAGTTTTCTGTTACTGTATCATTTGATAAGCCTTTATTTTAAAAAAAGATGACTGATGATTTGATCCTGAAAGCCAGAGAAATGTTGGTAGAATATTGAAGGACATAGGTTTGTAAGGAAATAAATTTAATTAAAAAGGAGGTGATGAATGCTTAATTGTGTTGTGTGAAATGTGAGACAAAAAGAGTTGGCTATACCACCTAAGAAGATGTCAGCTGCACATTTGAAAATGTGAAGCTGGCAAGCAGGTAAGAAATAGTCTCAGGTCATCCAGTTATTTATTAAGCACATGTTTACTGTGAGAAACTATGGTAAGAATTTCCAAGGACATAGAGATAATTTTCTGCTTTTAAGTGGTTTATATACAGGTTAGATCTGGTTGCAGGATCAGGACATACAATGCCTTCAAGAAACATTTAGACAAGCAGAGATTAGAAGGCGTTCCATATGGAAGAGATCTGAATGAATAAATGAGTAGAAGAGGTGTATGGTTGCTAACGTAGCAATAAAAACAGTCGTGCTACTTGGCTACAGAAAAGGGCAAATATAGTAGAGAATCTTTGGAAAGTAAGTCTGGGGTAGGCAAATACTTTTGCATTATTGTATTTAATACTCACAGTTGCACTAAGTGGTAGTTGCTTGCTTTTTCTATTCTACAAATGAGAAATTTGAGAATCAGAGAATTCATTGGCTTGTCTAACATCATTTAACCAGAAAGTGTGATATGAGGACTCGCAATCCCAAGGAGAGACTTTATGTCTTTGGGGAAAGGGGCAAAGGAGAAGGAGGTTTTGATCTTGGGTGAGCTGAAAGATGGTGTTGTTATACAGGGACCAGAGAAAGCCAGCAGAAAACTAACTTTGGCATGATCATGAAGAGTTTGTTCTGAGATTGCCATGTAACAGATACCAGCGGGACATCCAAATCAAGACTGGAAGATGTAGGCTCAGGAGTTAAAAGTTGACAACTTACAATAATAAAACTATGAAAGTGGTGGGCACATCAAAGGTACTGACAACAAAATAAAGGGTTGTGTTTCAACGGTGAGGTCTGAGTTGAAACTGGGCAACATGAATATGAGGCCAGCTGGATCCGTAAAGCTGTCTAATTGCTTCCCACAATGTTTTCAGTCCAGGGCAGGAACAGACAAAGCAGACACTGTGGGTGTCAGAGGCAAAGGTATTGGTGTGGCTGCTATAGCATAAGGTAATAGGTTACTGAGGATTGTTTGGGGAACCCTACAGAAGTTCATGACCGGAGCAGCTATGAAGAAGCTAATGGTATACAAGTGACTGGGGAATAGAAGAGTGAATCGTTGCCACTAGAAAGTGTTCCTACCTGTGCAGTGTATTTGAAACATAAAAGACTCAAATTAAAGACATTAAGATACATTGCTGCTCCCAACGTAAAGAGTATAATATTCCAAGTGAGTGACTCTGAATAAAACATGCCTCTTTATGTGGAATTTCATCTGCATCAAATAGTTCCATTACCTAAACAATTCCTTAAGTTTTCTTTGTATGGTATTAATATGTACAACATATAGCTCAACTATTTTATTTTCTCAGATTCTCAAGAGAAAACAAATCAATAAAAAATAAAATTTTAGGTTTAATGTGTTCAAGAAGCATGGATTGTCAAAGAAAGACCTAGAAAATATTTAATCCAACCTTTTGGGTTTTATTTTTTCTTGAATGAAGAAACCATGTAAAGTTATACTAGGGGTACAGAGGCCATTACTTTAATACCATTAGAATAACAATATTCTAATCAATCATGAAGTTTGTATGCAACTTTTACATATTTCAGTATTTTATTTCATTAAGATTAACTAAGAGTTTATGCTGTGTATATTTCAATAACTTTTAAGAGATAGCTTTCAGAGTTTTTGCTGGGGGGAGGCCACTTTAGAATATCTGAGTAGCATCAGGATGAAATGTTTAAGAGTGTATTTTTTGAGCATAGAGCTGACAAGATTTACCTAAAAGCATTTCCTCCACTGGTAGAAAATTCTAAACCTTGAAATCACTCCTTTGGATTAAGACACTGATTCTCTGCCTCAGTTCTCTTCCTTCTAGAAGTCCGCATAGGTAGCAGTGAAGCCTAAAAGATTATTTTCAATATTTTGGAAATCCTCATAAAAACCTTAATTTACTTCTTCACATTTGGTTGAACATATAGCAGTCCTAATTTCATGCTAATCAGAAGCTCAGATTAACTGTTAGTGGCATCACTGAAACTTTTGGGATGTGATGGATGGAGAAGACTCGCTTACTGGTCATCACAGTGCCCATTTCGATCACTTATTTCCACAAAAATACAAAGTGATAGCCAAAATCTTGGAAGACATGAGATCAACGGGGGGAAAAATAAAGTGATCCTCTGTGGTTTAAAAAAAAACAAGAACCACTATTTTTAAAGTAATCATAATATCCTGACTTAAAATGTAAATATTGCCTGGAATGACACATAAACTGTTGGCTCCCACCTCATACAGAAGCAAAGACTGGGTTATCAGATACACTAGCAGAAAGCAAAAGCCAATACAATATGCAGAAAAGATGTCAATCAAATTGAAAGCAGTGAAAAGGTCAGGAACAAGACTCTTCTGGGAATGTTTGTAACATAAGCTTATTTGGAGTTCAGTGTAGAAAGATCATCTCAAAATAAAAGACTTGATTCCAAATGGAGGATTGAGGAAAGTGATAACTGCCTCAGACAAGCTCTGTTTAAGTCCTAGGAAAATAAAGAGAATCAAACAGACTTTATAAATCACAATTATTGCCCATTTTCTTTTGGCAAAGATGATGATGTGCTAATATTTATTGTTAAGCTTCTGTGATTTAGGTGTTGCTTGTGATTATTATTTCCCACTAATTTAAATTATGTTTATTTTAGTAGAAACAGACATGAAAAAGGAAATATTTAACTCAAAGCTATTTTTCATAGTTATAACCAATTAAAATACGAAAAGAGTGAGTTTAATTTCTGAGGTATTACTTATTTTCTTGTTGAAAATCTGGAACAAAATGGAAGTCATGATATTCAGGATTAGACATGAATTTAACTTTAGCAAATTACACAGGGTTTACTTTTCTAAAGAACAGAACGTGTAGTTAGCACAATCAAAGTTGACAGCAGAGAAATCATCCACATTATCCCATAGCAAACATGGTGTAAGTTTCTGGGCTTCCCCAAAGAGGCCTCACTAGTGGAAACAATTGTGCATGATCTTAGCGCATAAGGATCACATCAGATCTTCTAAAAGCTCAACTGCTCCCTTCAGCCCAGCCTTAAAAAGCACGAAGGTTAAGCTGGCTGGGACACAGCCTTGTCCAGATATATGCTGATGACCACCACACCTGAGCCAGGAGTTTCTGATCAATCTTAGGGTTGTACAATGCACAATATGATAGCTAGTGTATACTACAAACCTTGTTTGTTTAATTCTGAACAAACTTCTCATCCATCACTTTTGCCCTTCCTAAGATTACCTCACTTGAACCAAGCACATTCCTGAATTTAGTGCTGTGGAACCAGAGCAAGGTTTAGTTACCTAGATATCTCTTGGAGTGATGCTAACAGATCCATGGATGAGCTGTAGGAGCTATTTGACAGAGGACTACAGGATCTACCATAAATTTTCATGCCAAATTTGAGTGGCACTTAAAGGGTGTTCTTACAATAGTCTAGCTTAATTTTTAACGCATCTAAAAAAAAAACAATTCCAGCAATATTTGAAAAATGTATATTTCCATGTCCTCAGATCTGGAGAAATTTAGGATATAATCAATAATTTATTTTAAAGAAGCAGAGTAGCAAGTTAAGTTATTACATGAAGATAATGATTTTAAACCACATAATATTGGTTGATTGTGTTCCTTAATCAATAAATAAATAGCAAATCAATTTAAATGATAATCAGAGCCCCTAGGTTAGAAACAATTTTGATTAAGTGGATCTTTAAAATAAATGGCAGACATGATTTAAAATGTCACAAAATGAATCACAATTTATTTCTGATACTCATGTTGGCAGTATAACCTGCCCAGAAATCACACATTCTAGCTGAGGGCAGAATGGAGCCACATAGGAGTAGACATTTCTGCAAATTAATGACTTTTCCTTCAGTTTTTAACCGCTAAACCTCATAAGCATTTGTGTATTAAAGAATATCTTAGAGGAAAAATAAAATAAAATATTTATTTTTTTACTGTTAGATCTAAAAAGAAAAATAAAGAGTACATAGAAGTAATCCACATGTGGATTATTGATCCTTGTGTATATCAGTATTTAGATATGTCTCCATGCAACCAAAAATAAGCTATTAATATCTTAATTTCATTGCTTCAATTAACTTTATCAGTATCAAATCATGCATGGAAATAGCTAATTTAATACTAAGAATATACACTACACTGTTCTATGAAGAATCACTGTGGGTGTTAACAACATCTCAGATAGTAATTAAACTAAGCAACAGCACTTTATTTTACACATCTCTGCCCACGCTCTATCATTCAATTAGCTTGTAATTGCTAACCCAATTAAATCATAATTTATATTATGTTATTTATACCATATAACATATTATATGTTATTTGTCCAATATATATATCTCATGTCCAAAATTGAACCCATGAATCACCAAGATATTTTGTAATTTTAAAAATAAATATTTTTTCAGATGAATTTTGTTCTTCTTAGAAGTGATACAGGCATGTCATAATTTTAAATTTTAGAATATATTTAAGATCTGGTCTTTAGCCATTAGACCCAATTTTCCTTTATTGGTTTAGCTGCTTTGTTGGCATACAGAGAGAGAGCCTTAGCCTTCTTTCCATCACTCTATTCGAACTTCAGTGAGGTTTCCTGAACACTCACAGTGGGTCTGGCTCCACACCAGATTACAGCGATACAGGATGGGTCAGAGAAGACCCAGACAGTGTTCCACTGTGTTCAACCAAAGCTTTCATCGCAACTAGAAATGCTTCTCTATGTTCTCTTTCCCTAACAGACTCCTACACATCTTTCTCAATACAATTAAATTGTCATATGTCCTATGAAACCTTTCTTGAATCTACCAGGGAGAGTTAAGAGTTAGTTCCTCCCTCCTTGGGGACCATAAAATTAGAGTGCTTGTGTGTGTATGTGTGTGTGTGTGTGTGTGTGTGTGCGTGTGTGTGTGTGTGTTTAAAAGTACCGCGGGTGGATTTAAGGTGAGTAGCCCAAAGGTTAATTATCAGGATTAACTTGTAATATTACTGAAATGCATTTGAATCATTCACACTCACTGTAATTTACATGACGCTAACGAAGCTTAATATTCAGGACTTCTTATTTCCATAGGCCCCTGTGAGTACTGGCAATTATCTGAAGGTATATAATGAACCACTTGCTTGTATTTCTGGTGAAGAGATCTCAAAAGAAAGGCATTTGAATCCCCGAGATTTCAATATTAGCTCTGTTTTACTTTCTTATTCTAAATAAATATTTACTTTGTACCTAAATTAGTGTTAGGATTTTTTTTCTTTTTTTTAAAGAAGTTACCCCTGATTGCATAAGCGTCGGGCAACACAAAACCTAAATCATCTTCTTTTGAAACTGCAAAGTAGATGTAAGAGAGCAAGTCACTGAACTAGTGAGTAAGCTTAGCATTTGTTTTGCACTCATCACTGCATTCAGTAGAGTCTTGCTAAGGTCCCGTACTAGAACCATAAAATTCTTTGCTTTTTTCCCCTTATTTCCTGTTCACATGTAATTTTTGCAAGGCAAGTTTCTGGAGACCCAAAAATAAATACATTGTAGTAGAGAAAGAAGAAACAACAAAAAAAGAAGAAACAAACACACTGAAGTCAGGGAAATCAAAATTCGAGGTTCAAATCCTACACCTAGCCTTTATTCACTGATATAATCATAACTAATCAATTTAAAATTTCTGATCCCTTATTTCTACATGTGTGGAATGCAGACAACAGTATCTACCTGGCAGAGTTTAGAGATGATTAGAGGTGACATATTTAAAATCTTTCATAGATCACAGGTAATCAAAAACTGATGTAACTGCCATTAGGATTATTAACCCTCTTAGTAAAAAATGTTTGGGGGAGTGGCTTCTGCCCATATCTCTTTCCTAATTCCAAGTGTAGCCATGAAAGTGTTTTAATTTGGTGCTAATATTACCTTTAACAGCTCTCTTTAATAGTGGGTAGCTTCTGATCTTCCCCAACAAGGAAAGACCTCTGAGTTCCATTTTTAAGAGAAGGACATGGCCTTTCTTAACTCAAGATATTTACCTTACCCACTAAGAAAATACCAGGGAGAAGGCTGGCAGAGGACACAGAATATTTTAAACCAAAACAATCAAACATGCAAGTCAAGAAGATTTCTTCTTTAATAATATTTCCTCTTTCTGGATGACTGTACATTTTGGATACAGGAAAAGGCTAATATAGTCTATCTGTATGCCTTCTGTTGATTTTAAAGAGCACCAATCACTTGGTGAAGGAGCTGAGATCATTTGGAAATCTTGGAAGTCACTGAAAATGGTAACTAGATAGTTCAAAATTCTTCTGTCCAAAGCAGCTCTGGGTAGGCCAGCATGTGAACGATTAACCTACAGAATTTTCTGCAGCTGTTAATAGAAGCTGAATTGTTCAAACAACTGGATATTAAACACATTCCCAAAAGAGTGTTTACTTTATGTATCTTATATGCATATTTTGCTGCTAAATCAGCACTCTGATGGACACATCAAGTGACAAATTACTATGAAATCTCATTTTTTAAAACATCTTTATTGGAGTATAATTCCTTACAATGGTGTGTTAGTTTCTGCTTTATAACAAAGTGAATCAGCTATACATATACATATACCCCCATATCTCCTCCCTCTTGCATCTCCCTCCCACCCTCCCTATCCGACCCCTCTAGGTGAACACAAAGCACCGAGCTGATCTCCCTGTGCTATGCGGCTGCTTCCTACTAGCTACCTATTTTACATTACAGTTTTCCCAGCACCACTTATTGAAGATGCTGTCTTTTCTCCATTGTATATTCTTGGCTCCTTTATTAAAAATAAGGTGACCATATGTGCATGGGTTTATCTCTGGGCTTTCTGTCCTGTTCCATTGATCTATATTTCTGTTTTTGTGCCAGTGCCATACTGTCTTGATTACTGTAGCTTTGTAGTGTAGTCTGAAGTCCAGGAGCCTGATACCTTCAGTCCATTTTTCTTTCTCAAGATTGCCTTGGCTATTGAGGATCTTCTGTATTTCCATACAAATTGTGAAAATTTTTTCTAGTTCTGTGAAAAATGACATTGGTAGTTTGATAGGGATTGTTTTGAATCTGTAGATTGCTTTGGGTAGTATAGTCATTTTCACAATGTTGATTCTTCCAATCCAAGAACATGGTATATCTCTCCATCTGCTTGTATCATCTTTAATTTCTTTCATCACTGATGAAAATGTATAGTTTTCTGCATACAGGTCTTTTATCTCCTTAGGTAGGTTGATTCCTAGGTATTGTATTCTTTTTGTTACAATGGTAAGTGGGGGTGTTTCCTTAATTTCTCTTTCAGATATTTCATCATTAGTGTATAGGAATGCAAGAGATTTCTGTGCATTAATATTCTATCCTGCTACTTTACCAGATTCATTGATTAGCTCTAGTAGTTTTCTGGTAGCATCTTTAGGATTCTCTGTGTATGGTATCATGTCATCTGCAAGCAGGGACAGTTTTACTTCTTCTGTTCTGATTTAGATTCATTTTATTTCTTTTTCTTCTCTGATTGCTGTGGCTAAAACTTCCAAAATTATGCTGAATAATAGTGGTGAGAGTGTGCAACCTTGTCTTGTTCCAGATCTTAGTGGAAATGGTATCAGTTCTTCACCATTGAGAATGATGTTGGCTGAGGGTTTGTCATATATGGACTTTATTATGTTGATGTACGTTACCTCTATGCATACTTTCAGGAGAGTTTTTATCATAAATCTGTGTTGAATTTTGTCAAAAGCTTTTTCTGCATCTATTGAGATGATCATATGGTTTTTCTCCTTCAGTATGTTAATATGGTGTATCACATTGATTTGCGTATATTGAAGAATCCTTGATTCCTGGGATAAACCTCACTTAATCGTGGTGAACGATCCTTTTAATGTGCTATTGGATTCTGTTTGCTAGTATTTTGTTGAGGATTTCTGCATCTGTGTTCATCAGTGATATTGGCCTGTAATTTTCTTTTTTTGTGATATCTTTGTCTGGGTTTGGTATCAGGGTGATGGTGGCCTTGTAGAATGAGTTTGGGAGAGTTCCTCCCTCTGCTGTATTTTGGAAGAGTTTGAGAAGGATAGGTGTTAGCTCTTCTCTAAATGTATGATAGAATTCGTGTGTGAAGCTATTTGGTCTTGGGCTTTTGTTTCTTGGAAGATTTTTAACCACAGTCTCAATTTCAGTGCTTCTGTTTGGTCTGTTTATATTTTCTGTTTCTTCCTGGTTCAGTCTCAGAAGGTTGTGCTTTTCTAAGAATTTGTCCATTTATTCCAAGTTGTCCATTTTATTGGCATATACTTGCTTATAGTAATCTCTCATGATCCTTTGTATTTCTGGATTGTCAGTTCTTACTTCTGCATTTTCATTTCCAATTCTACTGATTTTAGTCTTCTCCCTGTTTTTCTTGATGAGTTTGGCTAATGGTTTATCAATTTTGTTTATCTTCTCAAAGAACCAGTTTCTAGTTTTATTGATCTTTGCTATAATGTCCTTCATTTCTTTTTCGTTTATTTCTGGTCTGATCTTTATGATTTCTTTCCTTCTGCTAACTTTGAGGTTTTTTTGTTCTTCTTTCTCTAATTGCTTTAGGTGTAAGCTTGTTTATTTGTGATGTTTCTTGTTTTTTGCGGTAGGCTTGCATTGCTATAAACTTCCCTCTTAGAACTGCTTTTGCTGCATCCCATAGGTTTTGGATCATCGTGTTTTCATTGTCATTTGTTTCTGGGTATTTTTTGATTTCCTCTTTGATTTATTCAGTGATCTCTTGCTTATTTAGTAGTGTTGTTTAGCCTCCATGTGTTTTTAATTTTTACAGATTATTTCCTGTAATTGATATCTAGTCTCATAGCCTTGTGTTTGGAAAAGATGCTTGATACGGTTTCAATTTTCTTAAATTTACCAAGGCTTGATTTGTGACCCAAGATATGATCTGTCCTGGAGAATGTTCCATGAGCACCTGAGAAGAAAATTCATTCTGTTGTTTTTGGTTGGCATGTCCTATAAATATCAATTAAGTCCATCTTGTTTAATGTATCATTGAAAGCTTGTGTTTCCTTGTTTATTTTCATTTGGAATGATCTGTACATTGGCGAAAGTGGGGTGTTAAAGTCCCCTACTATTATTGTGTTACTGTCAGTTTTCCCTTTTATGGCTGTTATCATTTGCCTTATGTATTGAGGTGCTCCTATGTTGGGTGCATATTTACAATTGTTATATCTTCTTCTTGGATAGATCCCTGTTTCATTATGTAGTGTCCTTCTTTGTCTCTTGTAATAGTCTTTATTTTAAAGTCAATATTTTCTAATATGAGAATTCCTACTTCAGCTTTCTTTTGATTACCGTTTTCATGGAATATCTTTTTCCAACCCCTTTCAGTCTGTATGTGTCCCTTGGTCTGAAGTGGGTCTCTTGTAGACAGCATATATATGGGTCTTGTTTTTGTATCCATTCAGCCAGTCTATGTCTTTTGGTTGGAGCATTTAATCCATTTACATTTAAGATAGTTATCGATATGTGTGTTCCGATTACCATTTTCTTAATTGTTTTGGGTTTGTTATTGCACGTCCTTTCCTTTGCTCGTGTTTACTACCTAGAGAAGTTCCTTTAGCGTTTGTTATAAAGCTGGTATCGTGGTGCTGAATTCTCTTAGCTTTTGCTTGTTGGTAAAGGTTTTAATTTCTCTGACTAATCTAAATGACATCCTTGAGTGGTAGAGTAATCTTGGCTATACGTTTTTCCCTTTCATCATTTAAAATATGTCCTGACACTGCATTGTGGCTTGCAGAGTTTCTGCTGAAAGATCAGCTGTTAATCTTATGGGGATTCCCTTGTATGTTATTTGTTGCTTTTCCCTTGCTGCTTTTAATATTTTTTCTTTGTATTTAATCTTTGATAGTTTGATTAATATGTCTTGGCATGTTTCTCCTTGGATTTATCCTGTATGGAACTCTCTGCACTTCCTGGAGTTGATTGACTATTTCCTTTCCCATATTAGAGAAGTCTTCAATTATAATCCCTCCAAATATTTTTTCAGTCTTTTATTTTTCTCTTCTTCTTCTGGGACCTGTATAATCCAAATGTTGGTGCATTTAATGTTGTCCCAGAGGTTTCTGGGACTGTCCTCAATTCTTCTCATTCTTTTTTCTTTATTCTGCTCTGTGGTAGTTATTTCTACTATTTTATCTTTCAGGTCACTTATCCATTCTTCTGCCTCAGTTATCCTGTTATTGATCTCTTCTAGAGAATTTTTTATTTCATTTATTGTATTGTTCATCATTGTTTGTTTGCTATTTATTTCTTCTAGGTCCTTATTAAACGTTTCTTGTATTTACTCCATTCTATTTCCAAGATTTGGGATCATCTTTACTATCATTACTCTGAATTCTTTTTCAGGTAGACTGCCTATTCCTCTTCATTTGTTTGGTCTGGTGGGTTTTTACCTTGCTCCTTCATCTGCTGTGTATTTCTCTGTCTTCTCATTTTGCTTAACTTACTGTGTTTGGGGTCTCTTTTTCACAGGCTGCAGGTTTGTAGTTCCCTTTGTTTTTTGTGTTTCCCCCCAGTGCCTACGGTTGGTTCAGTAGGTTGTGTAGGGTTGCTGGTGGAAGGGACTGGTGCCTGTGTTCTGGTGGATGAGGCTGGTTCTTTTCTTTCTGGTGGGTAGGACTGCATCTGGTGGTGTGCTTTGGGGTGTCTGTGACCTTATTATGATTTTAGGCAGCCTCGCTGCTAATGGGTGGGGTGTGTTCCTGTCTTGCTGGTTGTTTGGCATATCATGTCCAGCCCTGTAGCTTGCTGGTCGTTGAGTGGAGCTGGGTCTTAGCGTTGAGATGGATATCTCTGAGAGAGCTTTTGCTGTGTGATATTATGTGGAGCCAGGAGGTCTCTGGTGGACCAATGTCCTGAACTCGGCTCTCCCACTTCAGAGGCTCAGGCCTGACACCCGGCCAGAGCACCAAGACTCTGTCAGCCACACAGCTCAGAAGAAAAGGGAGAAAATAAAAGGAAAAAAGAAAGAAAAATAAAATGTTTTTAAAATAAAAAGATAATAAAAAAGAAGAAAGAAGAGAGCAACCAAGCCAAAAAAACAAATCCACCATATGATAAAAGTGCTAGAAAGTATACTAAAAAGTTAAAAGGACAGATAGAACCCTAGGACACATTGTAAAAGCAAAGCTATACAGACAAAATCACACAAAGAAGCATACACATACAAACAGAAAGAGAAAAAAGAAAAATAATAAAAACAATATATATATTTTAAAAAAGGAAGAGAGCAACCAAATCAATAAACAAATCTACCAATGATAATAAGCTCTAAATACAAAACTAAGATAAACATAAAACCAGAAACAAATTCGATGCAGAAAGTAAACCCCAAGTCTACAGTTGCTCCCAGAGTCCACCGCCTTAATTTTGGGATGATATGTTGTCTATTCAGGTGTTCCACAGATGCAGGTACATCAAGTTGATTGTGGAGATTTAATCCACTGCTCCTGAGGCTGCTGGGAGAGATTTCCCTTTCTCTTCTTTGTCTGCACAGCTCCTGGAGTTCAGCTTTGGATTTGGCCCCGCTTCTGCTTGTAGGTCGCCTGTGGGCAACTGTTCCCCACCCAGACAGGATGGGGTTAAAGGAGTGGCTGATTAGGGGGCTCTGGCTCACTCAGGCTGGGGGAGAGAGGGGCCCGGAATGTGGGGCAAACCTGTGGCGGCAGAGGCCGGTGTGACTTTGCAACAGCCTGAGGCACGCCGTATGTTCTCCCAGGGAAGTTGTCCCTGGATCACGGGACCCTGGCAGTGGCGGGCTGCACAGGCTCCTGGAAGGGGAGGTATGGTTAGTGACCTGTGCTTGCACACAGGCTTCTTGGTGTCTGCAGAAGCAGCCTTAACATTTCATGCGCATCTCTGGTGTCCACACTGATAGCCGCGGCTCGCGCTCTTCTCTGGAGCTCTTTTAGGTGGTGCTATGCCCTCTCCTCGTGCACCCCAAAACAACGGTCCCTTGCCTCTAGGGCAGGTCCACATTTTTTCTGGACTCCCTCCCGGCTAGCTGTGGTGCAGTAGCCCCGTTCAGGCTGTGTTCACGCCACCAAACCCAGTCCTCCCCCTGGGATTTGACCTCCAAAGCCAGTGCCTCAGCTCCCAGCCCCCGCCCACCCCGGCGGGTGAGCAGACAAGCCTCTCGGGCTGGTGCGTGCCGGTTGGCACCCATCCTCTGTGTGGGAATCTCTCCGCTTTGCCCTCTGCACCCCTGTTGCTGCGCTCTCCTCCATGGCTCTGAAGCTTCTTCCCTGTGACCTCCTGTCTCTGCCAGTGAAGGGGCTTCCTAGTGTGTGGAAACTTTTCCTCCTTCACAGCTCCCTCCCGGAGGTGTAGGTCCCATCCCTATTCTTTTGTCTCTTTTTTCTTTTCTCTTTTGCCCTATCCAGGTACGTGGGGAGTTTCTTGCCTTTTCGGAAATCTTAGGTCTTCTGCCAGCGTTCAGTAGGTGTTCTGTAGGAGTTGTTCCACAGGTAGATGTATTTCAGTTGTATTTATGGGGAGGAAGGTGATCTCCACATCTTACTCTGTCATCTTGAAGATCCCCCTCGAAATCTCATTTTTAAAATAAGATTATGGAGACTGTATTGTGGGAGAAAATGAAGTATTGCATTACTTTTAAAGTGTTGCTCCATTAAGATCAGAATGCATCAACGTAGATACCCTGACTAATTTTACAGGAATTTAATGCACTACTACATCATGGAAATCTGTGAAATAGCTTCACAAACTTGGTTTTTAAGTGAAACTTGTCTTATTTAAGCGAAGCAGTTTACTTTCTAAAGTTGTTATAATAGAGTAGGTAATGTAAGACTAATTATATAGATAATAGCAAATGCTCAGAAAATAGTCAAATAACATGAAGAAAGTTGGCATATTTAGACCTTTATCTTCATTGCTCAAGTTTTTGGTTAACAGTAATCAGGCAAGGAAGGCACATTTTTATAGAGCTCAAAATATCAAAAATTTGGTCTCTAGAGGGAACAAAAGCCAGAAACATCTTACTGATGTGCAGTTACTCTCTGATGAATTACAAAGCTGTTTCCTAAAGTCAATCCATGGGGAAGTCAGTGATGGAGGAACAAATTCAAACAGTTAAATGTCTACATATGCTATGTAGCCTTTTGCCTACAGAGGGAAAATACTCAGTACTGCTAAAACTTAAGTAGAATATTTTAAAAATCTAATTTATATGATGGATTTATTGTATTATTAGAAAAAGAATTACTATTTAGTGAGTTTTTTAAGGAGAGCAGCAAATGTAAGTTCATTTTGCTAATCAATTTATGACATGTCATGTTGCAAAAGGATGACCAGCATATGTGTTAGATTCATCCCTTTTGGAGAAAAGTTTTCAAACACTCGATTGTGTTATGTTCTGGAATCAGCACAGTCTGTTCACTGAGGAAATCAGACGTGTTCAATAGCATTTATTACAAGTATTAACAGTAATCAATTGTCCATCTGAAGGGTTCTGGGCAAAAATTTAGACCATATCATTTGTGAAGGCTCTTACAACACTAAAATTCTATGTTGTCTCAATTTTGTTCTCCTATTCATGTATATATAGGATTCTTCCTCACAAAAAAGCATATGGACATTTCAAAAACAAAAAGCAAACAAAACAAAAAATGGTAATGGCCTAATGGAAGGAGCTTACTCTTAGGGTCAGAAGAAAGATCAAAACTTAAATCCCAACTGCCACTTCCTACATAGGTAACATTAGGGTTATCATCCAATCTTTGCGACCTAGTTCCTTTTTCATAGGGTGATATTAAAGATAGAAATTACTTTCCCAGTTTTGCATTAAAGTCTCTGAAAAAGAAATGGACTGGCAATTTATTTATGGCTGTTTTACATTAGAAGCAACATTGGATTTGTCATTTTAAGAGAAATTTTATTTCAGTCATGCTTTGCAACTTCCTACTCTGGGAGTATCTTGCATAATCCTTCCCCATCTACAAATCTACTTTTATATTAGCTGTATTTCTGTAAATTCAGATTACTTTTCTTTATTACTTTAGTGAAACAAAATACCGTGATATAATTACATGTGTGCATGTGTGTGAGTGTAAATGTAAGTATATTTTTCTCCTTCTTTTCTGTTAGATTGCAGTGTTAATGCATTTGGCTAAAGACTGTGCATGATCTCCAAGTATTACATCTGATTCTTTTCACTCTGCTGTCATAATTTTTGTCCAAAAAAGCATTGCACCAACAATGCCTACATCCAGAATGTATAGCCGATGGGACAGAGATGATAAATCATAAGAGACAGAATAAATTAACCCTTTTGTATCATTCTGGTAGAGATTAAATATCAGAAATCTGGTTGCTGTGTTGTGTGGGTGGCTGAGTTTGAAGATCATATTCATCAGGGGGTGGGCTGCACATCTCTGCCATGGACTTAACTGTGAGTTGTAAACTGCACAAGAAAAAGTCTGCATTGCTCCATGTTGCTTATGTCAGAGGGAGAAAGACATGCATTGTATTTATTTATAACTTGGAAAAAGAATGTCACTTAAATTATAGAAGTTTACCTTGCATTATTTAATCAAATTTAAGGACATATCTACTACCTAGTTTGTTCATATCAGAGAGCAAAAGAAGGGTTCTTATATGAGGTATTTAGGCTGCAAGACTGATACTGAAAAGTGTACAATGGCTACAGTATTATTATTATTATTTGGTGATGGGTGTTAAAACGAGAGTCTAAGAAATGGATTTCATTATTCAAATTATACTTTGTACTTGCCTCTCTGTTTAAGTGAAAACATCAAGCAATTTTAAAAGAACCTTCAATTTGGGGATTTTCCAATGAGGCAAAACACACATTTATGTGAGATGTATACATATATTCTCAATACTTTCTTGATATGACTGCCCATTCTTCCCTTTTTATATGCATCTTAATATTCTTTAATCTGAGACTTTATTTAGATAACTGGGCCAAGGAGAAGTTCATTAAAAAAAGAAAGTAGCAATTTAAAGGGGTAGATGGTAGATATTCTGTCAGGCTTATTCATACTAGCTTTAGCAATCATTTTTCCATGACTTTTGGTTTAAAACAAGACCAGTATGTAAGCAGTTGGTGGCATTTTATTCAGTCATTGAAAAATAATAATCAGAAAAACTGCATAATAGATTGGAGAAGATTTTAAGATATAATAGTAAATTGAATAAAAGGATATATAATATATCTCAAACATGAATGGAGCTTTGTTTATAAAAAATGTGAAACATTTTAAAAATAGGAAAATATACCAAAATAGTAACAGTTTCTTTTCCTTTGTGTGGTAAAATTCTGATCCTTTTTTTTCTTTCTACTTTGTTTCCTATTTACAGTATTCTTTTCTTTTTTTTTAAATTTTATTTTATTTAACTTTTTATACAGCAGGTTCTTATTAGTTATCCATTTTATACATATTAATGTATATATGTCAATCCCAATCTCCCAGTTCATCCCACCACCAGCACCCCACAGCCACTTTCCCCCCTTGGTATCCATACATTTCTTCTCTAAATCTGTGCCTCAATATCTACCCTGCAAACTGGTTCATCTGTACCATTTTTCTAGGTTCCATGTATATGCGTTAACATACAATATTTGTTTTTCTCTTTCTGACTTACTTCACTCTGTATGACAGTCTCTAGATTCATCCACGTCTCTACAAAAAACCCAGTTGCTTTACTTTTTATGGCTGAGTAATATTCCATTGTATATATGTACCACTTCTTCTTTATCCATTCATCTGTCGATGGGCATTTCAGTTGCTTCCATGACCTGGCTATTGTAAATAGTGCTGCAATGAACATTGGGGTGCATGTGTCTTTTTGAATTATGGTTTTCTCTGGGTATATGCCCAGTCGTAGGATTGCTGGATAATATGGTAATTCTATTTTTAGTGTTCTGAGGAACCTCCATAATTTTCTCCATAGTGCCTGTATCAATTTACATTCTCACCAACAGTGCAAGAGGGTTCCCTTTTCTCCACACCCTCTCCAGCATGTATTATTTGTAGATTTTTTGATGATGGCCATTCTGACCAGTGTGAGGTGATACCTCATTGTCCTTTTGATTTGCATTTCTCTAATAATTAGTGATGTTGAGCTTCTTGGCCATCTGTATGTCTTCTTTGGAGAAATGTCTGTTTAGGTCTCCTTCCCATTTTTGGATTGGGTTGTTTGTTTTTTTAATATTGAGTTGCATGAGCTTTTTATATATTTTGGAGATTAATCCTTTGTCCATTGATTCATTTGCAAATATTTTCTCCTGTTCTGAGGGTTGTCTTTTTGTCTTGTTTGTAGTTTCCTTTGCTTTGCAAAAGCTTTTAAGATTCATTAGGTCCCATTTGTTTATTTTTGTTTTTATTTCCATTACTCTAGGAGTGGATCAAAAAAGATCTTGCTGTGATCCACATCAGAGTGTTCTTCCTAGGTTTTCCTCTAAGAGTTTTATAGTGTCTGGTCTTACATTTAGGTCTCTAATCTATTTTGAGTTTATTTTTGTGTATGGTGTTGGGGAGTGTTCTAATTTCATTCTTTTACATGTAGCTGTTCAGTTTTCCCAGAACCACTTATTGAAGAGACTGTCTTTTCTCCATTGTATATCCTTGCCTCGTTTGTCATAAATTAGTTGACCATAGGAGTGTGGGTTTATTTCTGGGCTTTCTATCCTGTTCCATTGATCAATATTTCTGTTTTGGGGCCAGTACCAAATTGTCTTGATTACTGTAGCATTGTAGTATAGTCTGAAGTCAGGGAGTCTGATTCCTCCAACTCCGTTTTTTTCCCTCAAAACTACTTTGGCTATTCAGGGTCTTTTGTGTCTCCATATGAATTTTAAGCTTTTTCGTTCTAGTTCTGTAAAAAATGCCATTGGTAATTTGATAGGGATTGCACTGAATCTGTAGCTTGCTTTGGGTAGTATAGTCATTTTCACAATGTTGATTCTTCCAATCCAAGAACATGGTATATCTCTCCATCTGTTGGTATCATCTTTAATCTCTTTCATCAGTGTCTTAAAGTTTTCTACATACAGGTCTTTTGTCTCCTTAGGTAGGTTTATTCCTAGGTATTTTATTTTTGTTGCAGTGGTAAATGGGAGTGTTGCCTTAATTTCTCTTTCAGATATTTCATCATTAGTGTATAGGAATGCAAGAGATTTCTGTGCATTAATATTCTATCCTGCTACTTTACCAAATTCATTGATTAGCTCTAGTAGTTTTCTAGTGGCATCTTTAGGATTCTCTATGTATGGTATCATGTCATCTGCAAACAGGGACAGTTTCACTTCTTTTCCAATTTGGATTCCTTTTATTTCTTTTTTTCTCTGAATGCCATGGCTAGGACTTCCAAAACTATGTTGAATAATAGTGATGAGAGTGGACATCCTTGTCTTTTTCCTGATCTTAGAGGAAACGCTTTCAGTTTTTCACCATTGACTATAATGTTTGCTATGGGTTTGTCATATATGGCCTTTATTAATTGAGGTAGGTTCCCTCTGTGCCCGCTTTCTGGAGAGTTTTTATCATAAATGGGTGTTGAATTTTGTCAAAAGCTTTTTCTGCATCTATTGAGATGATCATGTGGTTTTTCTTCAGTTTGTTAATATGGTATCACATTGATTGATTTGTGTATATTGAAGAGTCCTTGCATCCCTGGGATAAATCCCACTTGACCATGGTGTATGATCCTTTTAGTGTGTTGTTGGACTCTGTTTGCTAGTATTTTGTTGAGGATTTTTGCATCTATATTCATCAGTGATATTGGTCTGTAATTTTCTTTTTTTGTAGTATCTTTGTCTGGTTTTGGTATCAGGGTGATGGTAGCCTCAAAGAATGAGTTTGGAAGTGCTCCTTCCTCTGCAATTTTTTCGAAGAGTTTGAGAAGGATGGGTGTTTGCTCTTCTCTAAGTGTTTGATAGAATTCACCTCTGAAGCCATCTGGTCCTGGACTTTTGTTTGTTGGAAGATTTTTAATCAGAGTTTCAATTCCATTACTTGTGATTGTTCTGTTCATATTTTCTATTTCTTCCTGGTTCAGTCTTGGAAGGTTATACCTTTCTAAGAATTTGTCCATTTCTTCAAGGTTGTCTTTTTTATTGGCATAGAGTTGCTTGTAATAGTCTCTTAGGATGCTTTGTATTTCTGCAGTGTCTGTTGTAAGTTCTCCTTTTTCATTTCTAATTTTATTGATTTGTGTCCTCTCCCTCTTTTTCTTGATGAGTCTGGTTAATAGTTTATTAATTTTGTTTATCTTCTCAAAGGACCAGTCTTTAGTTTTATTGATCTTTACTATTGTTTTCTTTTTTTTATTTCATTTATTTCTGCTCTGATATTTATCTCATCTTTCCTTCTGCTAATGTTGGGTTTTGTTTGTTCTTCTTTCTCTAGCTCCTTTACGTGTAACCTTAGGTTGTTTATTTGAGATTTTTCTTGTTTCTTGAGGTAGGCTTGTATTGCTATAAACTTCCCTCTTGGAACTGTTTTGCTGCATCCCATAGGTTTTGGATCGTCGTGTTTTCTGTGTCATTTGTCTCTAGGTATTTTTTGATTTCCTCTTTGATTTCTTCAGTGATCTCTTGGTTATTTAGTAATGTATTGTTTAGTCTCCATGTGTTTGTGTTTTTTTACCTTTTTCCCTGTAATTGATTCTAATCTCATAGCATTGTGGTCAGAAAAGATGCTTGATATGATTTCAGTTTTCTTAAATTTACTGAGGCTTGATTTGTGAACCAAGATGTGATCTATCCTGGAGAATGTTTCATGCACACTTAAGTAGAAAGTGTAATCTGCTGTTTTTGGATGGAATGTCCTATAAATATTACTTAAATCTATCTGGTCTATTGTGTCATTTAAAGCTTTTGTTTCCTTATTAATTTTCTCTTTGGATAATCTGTCCATTGGCGTAAGTGAGGTGTTAAAGTCCCCCACTATTATTGTGTTACTGTCGATTTCCTCTTTTATAGCTGTTAACTGTTGCCTTATGTATTGAGGTGCTCTTCTATTGGGTACATATATATTTATAATTGTTATATCTTCTCCTTGGATTGATCCCTTGATCATTACGTAGTATACTTCCTAGTCTCTTGTAACATTCTTTATTTTAAAGGCTATTTTATCTGATATGAGTATTGCTATTCCAGCTTTCTTTTGATATCCATTTGCATGGAATATCTTTTTCTATCCCTTCACTTTCAGTCTGTATGTATCCCTAGGTCTGAAGCGGGTCTCTTTTAGACAGCATATATATGGATCTTATTTTTGTATCCATTCAACAAGCCTGTGTCTTTTGGTTGGAGCATTTAATCCATTCACAGTTAAGGTAATTATGGATAAGTATGTTCCTATTACCATTTTCTTAATTGTTTTGGGTTTGTTTCTGTATGTCCTTTTCTTCTGTTTTTTTTTTTTGTGTGTGTGTGCTATGCGGGCCTCTCACTGTTGTGGCCTCTCCCGTTGTGGAGCACAGGCTCCGGACGCACAGGCTCAGCGGCCATGGTTCACAGGCCTAGCCGCTCCACGGCATGTGGGATCTTCTTGGACCGGGGCATGAACCCGTGTCCCCTGCATCAGCAGGCGGACTCTCAACCACTGCGACCCCAGGGAAGCCCCTTTTCTTCTCTTGTGTTTCCCACTTAGAGAAGTTCCTTCAGCATTTGTTGTAAAGCTAGTTTGGTGTGCTGAATTCTCTTAGCTTTTGCTTCTCTGTAAAGCTTTTGACTTCTCCATCGAATCTGAATGAGATCCTTGCCGGGTAGAGTAATCTTGGTTGTAGGTTCTTCGCTTTCATCACTTTAAATATATCATGCCACTCCCTTCTGGCTTGTAGAGTTTCTGCTGAGAAATCAGCTGTTAACCTTATGGGAGTTCCCTTTTATGTTATTTGTCATTTTCCATTGCTGCTTTCAGTAATTTTTCCTTGTCTTTAATTTTTGCCAATTTGATTATACGTGTCTTAGTGTGTTTCTCCTTTGGTTTATCCTGTATGGGACTCTCTGCACTTCCTGGACTTGGGTGGCTCTTTCCCATGTTAGGGAAATATTCGACTATAATCTCTTCTAATATTTTCTCGGGTCCTTCCTCTCTCTCTTCTCCTTCTGAGACCCCTGTACTGCAAATGTTTTTGTGTTTAATGTTGTCCCAGAGGTCTCTTAGGCTGTCTTCATTTCTTTTTATTCTTTATTCTGTTCCACAGCATTGAATTCCACCATTGTCTTCCCTGTCACTTATCCGTTCTTCTGCCTCAGTTATCCTGCTATTGTTTCCTTCTAGTGTATTTTTCATTTCAGTTATTGTATTGTCGATCTCTGTTTGTTTGTTCTTTAATTCTTCTTGGTCTTTGTTAAACATTTCTTGCATCTTCTCGATCTTTGCCTCCATTCTTTTTCCGAAGTCCTGGATCATCTTCACTATCGTTATTCTGAATTCTTCTCTGGAAGGTTGCCGATCTCCACTTCATTTATTATTTTTTTCTTGGGTTTAATCTTATTCCTTCATCTGGTACATAGCCCTCTGCCTTTTTCATCTGTGTATCTTTCTGTGAATGTGGTTTTTGTTCCACAGGCTGCAGGATTTAATTCTTCTTGCTTCTGCTCTACAGTTTTCTTTAATGAACACAGATTTCATTCTTAAAGGAAAATAACATATATGTTAGATGAACATATATTAATACGATGTTGCATAGTACAGCAAAGTGGTTAAGCATGCAGATTCTGGATCCAGACTGACTGAGCTTGAGAGGTGATTCCTCTTCAGCAAGTAGTCTCAACTTTCTCTACCTCCATTTCTTCATCTATGAAATGTGGATACTTAAGAGTTTTCACTCATCTGTCTTCTGTGAGTAATCATGTTAATGTATATAAAGCAATTAAAATAGTGCTTGGCACATTGGAGGTAGTCCATATGTATTAACTATGATGGTTAAATTTATAATTTAAAAAACGTTGCAAATTGAGGACAACCTAACCTTCAGTGTTCTTTGAAAACACAGTTATAATCTAGAATTGGATTTATAATATTCGGTAGCATCCCATATTTTGAGGTCACTTACTTAAAATTTGTAACATAATTAGCTATTTGGGACATAGTTAAAATATGGATATTTAAGTCTTTGAATATTTAAAAGATAGATGTAAGAAAGTTCATATATAGTGCTTGTGTAATTCATCCTTTAAAAACTCTCAAACCTTCAGAGTAATTGTTCTTATTTTGCAACCAGTGCTAATACCCTGATCTTAATTTGTTCCCTTCTAACCACAGCAAGCAAGGCAGATGAAAAATGCTGGCCATAGTAACAGGGTTTCTGACAAGAATACGGAGAGTTAGCCAGTAGCCAGATTGTTAGGACAGGGACATTATAGCCATGTATTATGAAAAATAACAACAACAACAAAGTGCCCAAGAATCATTCATTCTGTGGAGGAAAGTTTCTGGGAGAAAAAATATAATTTTGTATTTTGCAGTACAATGAATACAAAAAGATGATGCTTCTGCTAAACTGTTAGTAAGTTACAATTCGAATTCACTATCTCATAAAGCAGAAACATTTTTTCACATGTTTTAGAAGTTTTTTTTTTAATTTAGTACTTTTGTGTGGGAAGGGATATGGGAAGAAATAATTACATGAAAAGGCTGATCACCTAATTTCAGATAACTGAGTACTAATACAGAAATTCCAACTTACAGTTTTTAAAGTTCTCTCCTTCTGAGTTTCTCATATATTTTTCTAAGATTGTACAGGCACTTAAATTACAGCTACAGTCAATTTATTTAACTAACATACATTCCTGAAGATTTATTAATGAGTAGGTTACAATAAAAATCCGTGTATCTTCTCATAGCCCTTTCTCTCTAGGTTTTACTTCAAACAAAAACAAAAACGCCATACTCTTTTCCACTCTTCGAAAAGATGGTATGGAGTAAAAAACGGGGATGTGGGAGGGAGAGTCAAAAGAAACTGAACATGTAAATCATATTCTTATATTCTTTGTTCAGGAGAACCCATATAACTGAAATAAGGGTGAGATTATGGTTGGGTTTATCAATATTCAAAAGTAAAGAGTGATTAGAAAGGATTATCTGGTCTAAATAGAGTGATGTCAACCTGTTAATAACTTCTCTGAGCAAATACTGTTCCTGACATTTAATGCTCCAAATTGTTCCTATAATCTTTGTTTCACTCTTATATGCCACAAAAGCCAATTCTTCTGTAATTCAATCATGATTCATGTTTTTACTCTAGAATGATGAGCTTCAGTCTTGATAGGTTACTAAAGTTGACTTCAAATATTTAAACTGTGCGAACTAACTCTTTTTAAAAAACCTAATAGGAAGACAATTGTAGTTCATCTTTTTTTTTTTTATCAAAACTAAGACTATATTTCCTCAATTATAGAATATCTTTGATTGTAAGAATTATCACCGGGCTTCCCTGGTGGCTCAGTGGTTGAGAGTCCGCCTGCCAATGCAGGGGACACGGATTCATGACCCGGTCCGGGGGGATCCCACATGCCGCAGAGCGGCTGGGCCCGTGAGCCATGGCCGCTGAGCCTGCACGTCTGGAGCCTGTGCTCTGCAACGGGAGAGACCACAACAGTGAGAGGCCCGCATACCG
>NW_020174156.1:42269-92698 GCF_003031525.2 Neophocaena asiaeorientalis asiaeorientalis
AAAAAAAAAAAAAAAAAAAAAAAAAAAAAGAATTATCACAAGTTAGAAACAATCCTTGAAAGAAAAACAACACTATCATATTTAAAACATATGTTGATAGTTGGTTGTGAAATGCAATCCAATTTCATAAAAGCTACAATTATAAAAATATAAAAATGATTTCTTAAAATTTGCACCTTAGGAATGGATAGGTGGTACATATGTGATAAAATGTTAGGTATAGTTGTTATATGAATGCTTACTGTATTCTTTTGACTTTGCTGTATATTTGAAATTTTTCCAAATAAAATGTTTGGGAAAACATGCTTCTTAGAATGGGACAATTAAAACCTCCTGATTGAAATTAAGAAAATAGCATTTATTAGGCCTTCAGTTGCTTTACTGAAGTATCTTTCTATTATCACTCACTTATGAATATGCTTTCATGAAGTTGTATTCTCATAAATCAAGTATGAGTCAAGTCATTTCCTTGGCAATATAGTTCCTGTAAGTGATTTCTCTCTTATCCAGTGGGTCTTGTTCAAATTTCCTTCTTCCATTACTCAAAACTTCATGCTGAAGAATTTTCATAACACATAGCTCTTCCTCTTAAGCTACTTCCCACCTTCTAATTGCATTGTAGTCACTGTGTCTGATTCTTAACATTTTGAGGGAAGATCCTTTGTATTTTTTCCTTCACAGCAGAGGATTACAGAGTGGGAAAGGAGACCCTGAGGAAGAGAGGAAAGAAAGCATTTTTTAATTCTTCAAATTAAAAATCTAATTGGTAAAATTCTAATTTTTATCTATTGTTAAATAGCTTATTGAAAGTGAAATAGCTAGTATACCCAGTTTATTGTCAGCAAACAGATTTTTTAAAATATTGGAATCTAAGTTCAGATTTTTTAAATGAATTTATTTATTCTATAGTTTTTAACAAATAGTATTTTAGCTCTTACCGTGGTCAAGAAAAGTCTTTCAATAAAAGTCTTCTAATTTCCATTGCAAAAATGATTGTCAGTTGATTTTCAAGTAAATGAATGCATTTTTGGATCAAATCATTAATATTCATCTGTGATTTTTTTCTTTTTTCTTTTTTTTTTTTTGCGGTATGTGGGCCTCTCACTGTGGTAGCTTTTCCCGCTGTGGAGCACAGGCTCCGGGCACGCAGCCCCAGCGGCCATGGCCCACGGGCCCAGCCGCTCCGCGGCATGTGGGATCCTCCCGGACCGCGGCACGAACCTGTGTCCCCTGCATCGGCAGGCGGACTCCCAACCACTGCGCCACCAGGGAAGCCCCATCTGTGATTTTTAAAAAGTCAAATAGTACAAAATATATATATAGTGTAAAGTTATTCTTCTCTGACCGAATGTACCAAGTATCTCACCAACTTCTTATGTCAACCACAATCAGTTTGTCCTTTCATAAATATTTGATGAAGCATGTATATATATGTATATATTTTTTTATGTGTATATATACAATTTTGGATTTAATATGACTGTTAAACAAGTCATTTTTAACTTTTTTTCCTGATCTTGAGGCATTAATTCAATTATTAATAACTTTAATATGTACTCTTAGAGGAAAAAAGTCATATATGTAAAAATGGTCATTACAGCCTTTGAAACGATAGGATAAAAAGCTTCGGTAGAAATACAGAGAAGTAGGACTTCCCTGGTGGTCCAGGGGGTAAGACTCCATGCTCCCAATGCAGGACGTCTGGGTTCGATCTCTGGTCAGGGAACAAGATCCCACATGCATGCCACAATTAAGAGTTCGCATACCACAACTAAGACCCAGAATGGCCTAAATAAATATGTTTTTAAAAAAGAAATATAGAGAAGTGAATACAGCATAATGTTAAGTTCAGAAAACAGTACAAATTTTATAACTTAATGTAAGCAACTATATAAATCATATACTTGCTTAAAATGATTGGGACGGAAAACTCAAAAATTTTAATAGTCTTTGTGTCTCTGTGGTAAAATCCATGAAAACTTTTCCTCCTATTTCCTAAAACAATCTCAAAACCTTCAAAATATTCAAAGTATTACTTTATTTGAAATACATATTTGAGAAATGAAATCTTAGATAATATATAATACAGGAATCTCTTTTTTCTTATTATAAATCAAAAGATTATAGCAGAATCTTTATAAAGTTAAGTTTGTATTGTTTTTTTAAATTTTTTCTAGTTGTACATCTCCAAAGACAAATTCAGAATCTTTTTTAGCGTCCAGAATGCAATTAATCTGGGGACATAATGTAAAATCTTTTCTGAAGGATACTATCAGTTTTTCATAGACAAACCATTACTTTTTTTTTTTTGTAAACAAGCAGGTAGGAGTTTGTTTCAAGCACTCATCTCCTTAGAGCCATTTTGTTTTATATTTGTCACAGTAAGAACAAGCTGATCAACCTTTCTATAATAGTTAAGTGTAAAATTACAAAGCTTACCAATGCATACGTAAATTGCTAAAGGTACAAAATGCCTTTATTATCTTGAGCCACAAAGATAGTATGAAAGAAAAGAAATGTATACTGTTGCCAAGTTTTAAGTGATTTAACTAACAAGTATGCCCTACTCTCTCTCTCTCAAATCTAGATCCAAATATGAGGTTTAGATCTTTGCATAGACTCATTCTCTGGTATTTTTCATGACTCTGTATCCTGGCCTTTAAACGTGGTGTAAAGTTGTATGACACAGCTATACCTGTGGACACTACAAAATTACTTTTAGCATGTTTATGTTTGCCCATGTTCTTATGATACTCTTCATAATTGACCGTAAGGATCCATTGCCCCATGCTTTTCTCATTTGGATAGTTATGAGTGAGAACTGTGGTGATGTATGGAATTCTCTTAATCCCGAACTACATAACAGAGAAAGAAAGCAAATGAGTTCTCAGTCTGAGGAATTTTTTTTGTTTTGTTTTGTTTTTTGCGGTACATGGGCCTCTCACTGTTGTGACCTCTCCCGTTGCGGAGCACAGGCTCCGGACGCGCGGGCTCAGCGGCCATGGCTCACGGGCCCAGCCGCTCCGCGGCATGTGGGATATTCCCAGACCGGGGCACGAAGCCGTGTCCCCTGCATCGGCAGGCGGACTCTCAACCACTGCGCCACCAGGGAAGCCCTCAGGAAGGATTTTTTATTGTCATCTTTTGCTTTGTATTCCTGCAGTGTGGCATCATTTGCTGCTCAAGGCAGAGACTTTTAAATCATTATAAATGCAAACAAAATTTTAATAGGTTTTACTACATGATACATATTTAGCATTCATTACATTTTGTGTTTTTCCCTACGATGTCATGACGTAAAATAAAGTAATACCATAGACTGATGGGAAAAAATCCATTTTGTTTCAAGATTTACTTTGCATTGACTTTAATAGCCTAAGTTAAAGGTTAATTTGTAGAAGTGTAAACAATTCAATCTAGGGGCCAACAAAGTTCAGATACCTTCCTTCAGGAGAGAAGGCAGTAAGATTCAGAGGCAAGTGAAAATTTCAAAAGTGACCAGAAAGGAAAATAGATTACTTAGGAGCCTTGAGAGAATATAAAAA
Organism: Neophocaena asiaeorientalis asiaeorientalis; assembly: GCF_003031525.2. Classification (NCBI taxonomy): domain Eukaryota; kingdom Metazoa; phylum Chordata; class Mammalia; order Artiodactyla; family Phocoenidae; genus Neophocaena; species Neophocaena asiaeorientalis. Next base: position 45,815 of record NW_020174156.1, read on the forward strand.
TAAAAACCACATGAAAAGTGCGCATTTTGCAACCTCTATTGTCACAGTCGAGGCCTTGTTTATTAAATTGTTGAAAGAGGGGAGAAAAGAAAAATCATCAACCAAAAGAAAATAATTTTTTATTCTTTAAAATTAAGTATCCAAATTTTTCAAGACAGAGTAAAGAAGGTGCCTAAAATGCATTACCAAGTGCTGGACCATCTGCAGTAAGGACCCATTTTATGACAGATTTCAAATAGAATTTGAGGATACCAGAGAATAGAGCTACAGTCTCTTTTTAAAAAGTCATTAGCTTTTAAAATCCCAAATGCTTTCATGGCTGAGATTAATAAAGACCAAGAATCCATCCTGAACACACACGATGACTTCTAATACAAAAGGAAAAATGAAAACACTGCTGTTACTGACACAGTCAATAGATCCCACCACAGTGTATACTGTACTTTCTATATTTTTAATTTAAATGCATATAGTTCCAGGGACTGGAGAGTGATCAGCACTCTTTCACTGCAGAGCATAATAGAAGATGGGAAGTTTGTCCCATAAATAAACATATAACCTGCCTTGGGTACATTTTGCTTAAAATATTTTCCCTAGAAACTTATCTAGCCATTCTCAGTATGTGTTTCTTCCTCTAACCTGCTCTTTATTACTGCTTTCCTTCTTTCAACTAGAACTTGAGCAGAATATTATGAAATTGTGGCTTTTGCCTCAGGCTTGTGTACATGTAGTCCAGAGTCCACAAAAACAGAAGCCTTGTTCCAAAAGAAGATATTAAAATATTTACACTCAGAGTTTCGCAAGCTTAAAGAAATGCACAATTTACAAGCACATAGTTTTTCCCAAGGACCTGGAAGTATTTCTTACCCTTTGTGTTTATAAGTCCTTGGGGTAAAAGGGACCTCTACTTAAAAAATTAAAAAGTAATTAATAAAGACTAATCTAATACATCTTTCAGCAGCACTTTTATTCTTACTGTAAAGGGTTAGGCTACCAATAAATCATCCAGGAGAGCTCTGCAGCATTCATGTGGAGTATGCAACAGATCCATTTCATCCAATTATGTTCAAGAAGTAATTCCTTCACTGATAGGCATCCAAAATTTCTATGGCCAATTCACAAATGTATCCAGAAAGCAAGATATACTACACAATATTTGCCTTAGAGACTGTATAAACAGACCATTTTTTCTTTCAAGGTAACATGTGGTAGACCCAGGTTTTTGTGGTGGTACGTTTACTATATCTAGATTTATCATTTTTCTTTAACCCATTAACTCTTTATCAGCCAAAAAGCAGTTCAATAGAGGTTTGCTTTTCATTAAGGATCTGCCACCATTTGTCTCATACCATAGGCATCCACTCAATGCATTAATTTCTAAATTGAGGAATAAAGAAAAAACTTTCCATGAATATAAGACAGACCAGAGCTGTACAAGTAGAGAGAAATCAACCTGCATGTTGTAAAGAAGAACATGCATCCCTATGTATAACCATTTGGTTTCTGTGTAAGAATCAACAAAATGTTCTATATATAATGCAAATTACTTTGCATTAGAATTTTAAATAGAAAAAAGAAACAAAACAGAGAGTGCCTTAAGAAGGAATGGTTTATTGCTCTAGAAGCCTTCACAAAGATATTTCAAAGGGAAAGAACACTTGGATCAATTCATACAGGGTGAGTTGGCTATTTGAGAACCAAACTAAAAGGAACTCTCTGTAACCAAACCAGTAGAACTCAGGTTGAATACAAAGGCACATAAGGATCAAAAACCCGAGGACTGGCAATATTTGTACACGATCCATACTGAAATTTAAGAAAACAAAAATTTTTTACAGGAAACCATAACAATTTTCCAGAAAACCCAGGGATTTCTAGTTGCTTTCTGTTTAAAGTGTGGCCCTCAGGGCTTCCCTGGTGGCGCAGTAGTTGAGAGTCCGCCTGCCGATGCAGGGGACATGGGTTCGTGCCCCGGTCCGGGAGGATCCCACATGCCACGGAGCGGCTAGGCCCGTGAGCCATGTCTGCTGAGCCTGCGCGTCCGGAGCCTGTGCTCCGCCATGGGAGAGGCCACAACAGTGAGAGGTCCGCGTACCGCAAAAAAAAAGTGGTCCTCAGACCAGCAGCATAGACATCATCGGGGAGCTGGTTAGAAATGTTGATCTCTGGCCCTAGTCTGACCCACCTAGGTGAGTTTTATTCACTTTAGAGTAGTAATGTCTCACTTCAAAGATATTTGCTGCCTCCTCCAGATTTTCACAATTGTAAATCACGTTGCAACCTTGATGCATTGATCGACCATAATCTGTGTAGCCTGAGGAAACAGTGCTGAAGCAATGAGGCAGAATTTCTCTTTTCCAGACAGCTCTGACCTACCCAGAGCAATGATTGATCTTAGATGACCTGGTGCCTGAAGGAAATTAACCTGGTGTTGTGAAACCAAGGTGAAAATTGTAGTTATCTCTAATCAATCTGGCAAATGGATTATTTGAGGGCTTCAGTGCTGCTCATCTCTAGTTAAACTTTTTAGAACAGCTATTTGTTTTCATAGTTTCTATTTTGATTGCCAGTGCTTCATGCAGTTTCTCTATTTATTCAACAAGTAAAGAATGTATTTCCATTCTGGGAATTTTATTTTTAATTTCTTGAGGTGATTTATGAATTAGACCTAATGATAGGAAATATTTTCCAATTACTTACAAGGAAAATCCAAATTAATAATAAGCTTGCCTTTAACCTTTGCCTGTTGCAGAAATATTTTCTTTAGCTAGTATAGTATAGTATCTAGCCAGGGGCCATACTAGATCCAAAACTATTGTTTGATCTTTCACAGTGTTTTCTTCTTTAAAACTAACAAAGAGATCATTCTGTGTTTACTATCATTTTTAATCCAGAAATATCATTCTTTAAGATAGTTTGATAAATTATTTATTTCTCCTTTCTTTAGATACTGGAAAACATATTTGTAAAACCAAGTGTTAAACTTTGGTTTTCTAAAAGTAATAACATTTGTTTTGGGGAATTTTCTTTTGCATTTAAGATATATTATAAAACCTTATAAAGTCTACCTAATTCCAGTTAAATTTATAAATATGTTTAAAAGGCAATTTATAATTCATTAATTACTAACCAATGGTTCCCCTCTTTCTGTCATCTAAACTTTGATTTATCACTACTATTATAAGTCTCCTCAAATATGGCCAAGTCCCAAAGTGAAGAGCAAATGAAGTAGCTGAATCTACTCTACAAATACTGTGCTAAAGAAATCCTAGAATAAATGACTTGAAAAATAAATCTCTGACTACCTCTGAGCTTTTGGATCTCCTCTATATATGAAAGAATAGACAAATGTATCTAAATAAATTATAATTACAAATAAAAATACATTGAATTTTAAAAAGTATGAAGAAAGAGAAAAAATATGTTTTGTGAAAAGCATCCCTCAAGTACCTCATAGCCACATGACTATGGCTATAAAGTAAAGGAGTTATTTTGAGAAGGTACCAAAAACAGGTGACTCTTTAGAACCTTTGAGACAGTAGTGGACCGGCAAATGCAAGGAGGCAGCTATGAGCTGGAAAAGACACATAAGAAAAACCAGAGGAAAGAGGGTATGCAGAGGATAATATACAAGTATAATAGAAAAAAGAGAGAGAAGAATCTCATTTTAAAAACTGGACGGCAGTTACCATTGGTATGACAGATAAGATTTGTTGTTTTCTTAGCAATTATAAGAGAAAATTTTGTGGAAGGTAACATGAGAATTTTGGTATATCAGAAGGTTTCATTTATCCATAGGTACACTGAGCTGTGTTTATGTCTTATTAAAAACTGTTATCAAAATAAGTTGCCATTTGGTAATTTAGAAAAAATAAATGAAAGTGATACCAATGACAGGATCCTGCATTTCACATTTTTGAGACAAACCAAAAAGTGATATTATTCATAACATTTCTCTCTCTCTCTCTCTCTCTCTGTCTTTCACTTCAGAGGGGAAAGTGGGTCTCTGGAGCACTTTGGTACATGTTGGTACATGACAGTTCTGGTCATCTCATGAAGATATAGTTAGTCCAATCATAATATTCCTAAAGAAAACATGAACATTCAGCTTTATGGTTATTCAAAAGTTAATGGACAATTGCCATTTCACATGTGGCCCATGGATTCTAACTTCAAAGCGGTCCTCTATCTCCCTTCCCCCTATCTTTAATCCATCGAGTCTTTACATTTTCTAGGCCATTATCAAAATGAACTGGATCTGTACCAGGATTCTGGAAGGGAGCAGACCCGTAGCTCATTGTTATTCCCCTGAGCTAGTCAGTTCTAAGGGCCATACCTAAAACAGTGAACACAAAAAAATAAATCAAACTCTGGGATGGCTTTATTATTTTTTTTTATTGGAGTAAAATTGCTTTACAATGTTGTGTTAGTTTCTGCTGTACAATGAACTGAATCAGCTATATGTATACCTATATCCCCTCCGTCTTGCGTCTTCCTCCCACCTCTCCCCATCCCAACCATCTAGGTGGTCACAGAGCACCGAGCTGAGCTCCCTATGCTGTACGGCAGGTTCCCACTAGCTATCTGCTTTACACATGGTAGCATATTTATGTCAAACCTAATCTCCCAATTCATCCCACCCTCCGCTTCCCGCTCTGTGTCCACATGTGAGATGGCCTTAAAAAGCTTAGTTTTCTTATAAGAATGAAGCTTTAGCCTTGCCTGGCACATCAGGACCTAAAGGAATACAATCTTCCATTTATTTGCATTAACTAGAAAGGCATTGTGACAAGACGGAACCTTATTTTCTGCAAACACAATTTTGCAGGAGAGAAGGAAAAGGAAGAATTGAGATACCTATCTGAAGTAAATTTAACCAGATACAAGGATCCAGTTATGGCTAAATAAGTGCAAGCAATAAAGATACATGTTTTCAGAATAGTGCTTTCTTTAATAAGATCCCACATAGCCTGTTAGAAGATGAGGGCATTTTAGAGGCACAGCTTCCAGCTAAGCCACTGTAATACATACATACCTCCGCTATCTGTGAGATTGGTTAGAGGAAGGAAAGAAAGGCAGATTACAGTGTAGTTAAGAAAACAAATTAAAACAGTAGCTTGTCTCTCTGAAGCGAACGGATTAATAGTTACACACAAACTCATCAATAATGCTAATACCTAGCAACAGATTAATGCAGTACTTTAGCCCACTTGATGTAAATGAAACCCCGGAAAACATTTAATAAAGGTGTGAATTTGATTGTGATTGCCTCTTTCCCAAGTTTGACCTTATAAATAAATTGTTCAAACCTTGAATATAATTTTTTCTGCTAGCTGGTATACCTTTAATATTTAGACAGTCCTTTTAGCCAATGTCACAATAATTTAGTTAATATCTATTTATTACTATACCTATTTATTCAAATACAAAGATTGAGCCTCTTTCCTGCTTCTTCGCATCCCAACACATACTCATTCTAAAGTGTTTCATAAATCTCCTTTTTTTTCTCCCTCTCTAATGGTCTTCTTTGTATTCTTATATATCTAAAGGGGAAAATATAATAAAATTGAATATTATGGTTTTGGAATATAAGGAAAGGAAATTATATAAGGAAATTCTATTTTCCGTGGAAATTAAGTTGAGGAAATTTGTCTTTATTACATGGATGTACAAATCTGAACATTATCCAAGAAATTAAAAATCTGTATCCTAGTGTTCTATATAGTATAGACTATACAGTTGTAATACAGTGACCCTAATCCAAATCTAGGGTAGCAAGGCGATTTTACATATTTTCTTTTTTGTTTTATTTTCTTTTTTAATGTTTATTTTATATTGGAATATAGTTGATTTACAATGTTGTGTTTGTTTCAGGTGTACAGCAAAGTGATTCAGTTATGCATATGCATATATCTATTCTCTTTCAGATTCTCATACCATATAGGTTATTACAGAATAGTTACATATTTTCTTAAATTTTTAAATAACTTTTACTAATAGTCTAAAAAGCAATTTATGGATTTTACATCCTCAAAATAGCATAGTGTAGAAACAAAAATGAAAAGGTGGTTTCTACCTTTTGTTTTACATCGAATATGTTTAAACATTTATATTTTAAGGACTCAATATCTCTTACAGGAACTAGTAGCTACAAGGTGAAGTCACCATCTTGCAGCTTGACTGAAGTTTGTATGGCTTGAAGCTCAAGTCCTTTCATGTCACTTTGCCTCAGTGTCCCCATATGTGAAATGGGACTTATTATCACACCATATGCTATTAAGATTTAATAGGTATCCTTTGGATTTTATTTTGGTTGGACTCATATTTGAAGGTTACAATTTCTATTAATCTACGCTAAATCTCTGTGAAAAATTCTACTTGAAACTTTCATTGTGAAGCATAATTATCTCATGGAATAAACGTGGGATTTTAGGAATGTCTGGGCTTTAACTATCTGCAAGTATAATGCCCTAGGCAATTTTCTTCTCTCTGAGCTTCAGTTTCTTCCTTAATAATAATAATAACAACATTTGTCTCACTAGATTATTGTAAGAAATATTTGATAAATGGATGTGTAAAAATCTTTTTATAAATTGTGAAGTTGAACTACATATATATTGATATCGATCAGTAATATCACTCTCAAAATTGCCATTGCCAGGTTTTTTTGTGTGTTTTGAAAAGCAAACAAAATTTTGCATTCACATTTGAAATAACAGATTTTAAAAATGTACATTCCATGTTAGATGGTATTTATAAACACATGGCTTTCTTCTTCTCAACCATAACAATAGTTCACATGGATTTCACCTTCCCTGTCTCATAGCACAGACCCACAATGATGAAACATCACTCCTGCATTTTCTCCATTGAATTCCTGCTCTGCTTCATTTCAGTGAGATGCTTCAGAATGGGGGAAGGAGTGATGTCAGTTAAATGGAAATCAGAAAAATGTTTATCTTTTCAAAGGAGTCCTTTGTTCTTAGTAAACATCCTTCCTCTTTCTGGTCAACAGCAAAACTGGCTTCTTATCTGACACATACTTTACATCTCCATTTAGAGGTCTCCATCATTGCAAACTTAACTTGCCCACCCATTTCATAGTACAGTACAATGTTCTTGAATTCCTAAAATTGGCAAGATCTTATGGGCCTCAGGATCTATATACACATTGTTCTTTTTGCCTAAAATAATCTCATCTTTTGAGTCTTAGGTTTGATGTCACCTCATCTGAGGGAATGTCTCTGGCTACCAAATCCACAACACATTCCACCTATACTACCCTTTCCTTTTCCTTCATAGCATTGATCTCACTGTGTAATTATGTATCTGTTTATCTACTTACTTGTTGTTTGCCTCCTCCAGTTTACTGTGAACTCCATACGAGAGGGTTACCATGTCTGTTTTATTCCTCTCCATGTATCTAACAAAGTACCTGATACATAGAAGGCATTCAATAAATGCTTATTGACTAAATGAGTAAATTAATAAAAGGAACAGAGAAAATATAATTTTTAGTGTCTTGAGAAATTAGAATTTGTCCAGAGGCACCATCTCGGAAGGCTGGATTAGGTCGTTGTAATTGTTGGGTGAACATCTCCTTGTGCATCTTTTGCCAACATTTTAGCTTAGTATGCCTTAAACTTAATTCATTATTATTTCTCTACTTGCTGTACTCACCTTCTCATCCTTATGCACTGCCCAGCTCTTAAAATGGCTCCATCCACCTCCTAGTCTAAAAGTAAACTTGGGGATCATACTTAGGTCCTTCATCTTCTTCACTCTATACCTCCAAATAGATTTCCTTCTCTGAACATTTCTTCTTCATTCTTATCTTACATTCATGTGTCTCTTATCTGAAAATCTGCATAACTCCTGACTAGTCCATGTCTCCAGTTCCTCCATCCTTATTTGTATGCTGCTATCTCCTATTAAACTATAAAAATCTTAAGGGCAGGGATTCTCTTAGTTATCACAGTTCATAACATAGTGACATACACATGGTCAATTCCTGCTTAGTGCTTATTTACTTACCCTAAGGTTCAGTAGTTCCTATAAGTCTTTGTAGAGCCAAGCTATAATATGTAATAATGATGAGTTATATTTGTAAAGTTGTTTACAACACATCTTCAAATCCTTTGTCTCATAATTTAGCTTTAATTTGGTAACCATTCAAACATCATTTAAAACCTATATTGCTGATTCTTCTGTCTCTTTCAGGCAGTCTGCCCTGAGGGTATAAATAATAGTATCTATTATTTACTTTTTAGGATTTCCATGTTATACCCTATTAAACCTTGATAAATATTCTCCCTGTGTGTTTCTAGGGAAAATAAATTGCTTTTCTGCTCAGCATTCCTTGGCCCTACACACACAAAAGAGTTAAGCATATATTTTCAGGTAGAAAAGGGAAACCTGGTGACCCAGTCACACAGACTAACGTTTTTCATCTCAGCAGCTGTGGGACTTGGCCAGCAGCGGTCCCACCTTTTGAAAAGTGATAGCCTAATCAGAGTGGAAAGAGGCAGAGGGATCAGGTTGATCAGAGGAGGCTTGTCTGTAGCATCTAATCGTTTCTCTCTGCCCCAGCAAGGGGCAATGAGAGTTCATCAGGCATGCAGCCCTCATATCAAATGTTGTGGACACTTTCTTGGGGGCATTTGTGGATTTATGACTGGACAAGCCTTTTTCTGCCTCAGCACCCTTGTCATGTTGTTTCTTCATGGTCAACATGACTGAGTTAAATGTACGAGGGTAACTTGACGGGGTCTGAAAAATAGATAAACAGACCTTGAACCTGCTGAAGAAGTTTCAAAAGTTAAAGTTATAAAGGTGCTTTATGAAAAAAAAAGTAACACAGGTATGGAGCTGGATTTAGTTCAAGAAGAAAAATCTAATTTTAGTAACAAACAGGTAGCCTGAAAATTAATGAAATCAATTTAATGAAAATTAAATTAAGGGCAGTTGTCACACATCTTGCAGGTTACCTGGAAAGGCAATAGCAATGATGTGTGCTAAATTAGATTGCTAAAAAACATGATAGGGGAGTCACTGTCTTGTGTAAGAGCCCATATATACATACATATTATATGTGTAACATTTTACAGACACTACTATAAATATCACATTCAAGGAGTGAATTTTCAAACATGTTTAGCAGTAGAATAGTTTTTCGTATGACATTTTTAATGGACGCTGAGTGTATAAAATAAATTAAAATGGAACTACTGTGGTTAAAACAATTATGGGGAAGAATCGGAAACCCCACACACTTGGCCTTCCCACCTGTCTCCCATGGTGACCCATAAAGGTCTTCTACACAACTTGGGCTGATTTAATCAGGTACCAATACAATCTGTATACTTTAATAGTGTAAAACTTTCTAAGATGCACTTAATATAATCATGGAAACCTTATTTCATAGAGCATTAGTTACCTGTGTAAGTTATATGTCTTACCTTATTTTTGTAGCAACAAATCAGAAAGTAAATAAATATTTCACAAATGTTACTGAATTCAGAAAGGCTTTGAGGGAAATTTGACAAATGATTTTGAAGAAAATGAGGCTCATAGTGGTTTTATTCTCATAACTTTTCCTAGGAGGGCATGGGCAGTAAAGAGCAAACGATTTCTCTGCATTTGACATTAGAATTCCATTTCCTGGAACTTGCATAACAAACATATTCATCCATGTGTTAGTCATCATAAGGGTCGTGAAGAATATCAGATGTAATGACAGAGATCAGTACATTCACAACGACCTCAGATCAGAGTAGTCTGAAATTAGAAGATCAAAGAAGACCAGATCATACAGTAAGACAATGCTCTTTTTCTCAAGCTGCTCAATATATTTAACTGTTAAAGGAATTTGCAAATATCCAAGTATACAGTTCTTTGAAAATTTTAACAAAGTAGACTTCTATTAATATTCAAATGTCTGAATGGCAAAACTGGTCATATACTTTGGACTCTAGAGGGAGGTCAGAAATCATTCTCATCACCTCCACTCCCAAAGAGAAAGAGTGAAATGGATTTCTTCTATTCGTCATGCCCCAGGCATAGAAGGATTCGTGGCCTCAGAAATCAACGTGGTACTAGGGGAAAGGAGTCAAAAGGTGGACTACTCAAGTCGATCTCCAGTCCAGACTAGCTTTCTGCTTAAAGATTCCCAAACTTACTTTGTTTTGGCACAAAGTCATGATAGAAGATTATATTCATATTTAGAAATGAAGTAGGCAATAGGTAGAGACTTCCAAGTGTAGATTCATTGCTAATCTATGAGAGATGCATGCCGGGTGTAAGTGGACTAGCTTCTGGCCCCAGAAACCTGGGAGAAGTAAGTGATTTGTTTAAGGTTTGCTCCTCATTTCTTTTCTCAATCACTACTATCAGTATGCTCTTTCAGGTTCCCAATAATGACAACTGCTGTATGAAATCCATGAACATTTTTGTAGACATCATGAAAATAAGAAGTAAATCCAAAAATAAGAATGTGCCAGAGTAATTATAATATTAATTATCATCATAATCCTTAATAAAAATTACAAATGTGAGTTTTCAAAATCAGTATTGAAAAGGACATGAACATGATGACTGTTGTTTATTGAGGTAGAGTTGATTTACACTATTATGTTAGTTTCAGGTGTACAACACAGTGATGCAATATTTTTATAGATTGTACTCCATTTAAAGTTATTACAAAATAATGGCTATATTTCCCTGTGCTGTACAATATATCCCTGTTACTTATTTATTTTATACATAATAGTTTGTGTTTCTTAAACCCATACCCCTATCTCATCCCTTCCCTTTTCCTTTCTTCACTGGTAACCACTAGTTTGTTCTCTATATCTGTGAGTCTGTTTCTGTTTTGTTATATACATTGGTTTGTTTTATCTTTTAGATTCCACATATAAGTGATAACGTAGAGTAATTGTCTTTCTCTGTCTGATTTATTTCACTAAGCCTAAAACTCTCTAGGTCCATCCACGTTGTTGCAAATGGCAAAATTTCATTCTTTTTTAAACCTGAATAATATTCTACTGTAGAACTTGGGTAATATTCTACTGTAGGCACTTAGATTGCTTCCCTGTCTTGGCTATTGTAAATAACGCTTCTATGAACATTGAGGTGCATGTATCTTTTCAAATTAGTGGGTTTTTTTCCCTTTGGATTTATACCCAGGAGTGGAATTGCTGGATCATATGGTAGCTCTATTTTTGATTTTTTGAGGAACCTCCATACTGTTTCCCACAGTGACTGCACCAATTTACATTCCCACCAACAGTTTATGAGGGTTCGGTTTTCTCTACACTCTCACCAACACTTGTTGCTTGTGCTCTTTTTGATGACAGCCATTTTCATAGGTGTGAGGTGATATCTCATTGTGATTTTGTTTTTCATTTCTCTGATGATTAATGATGCTGAGCATCTTTCCATGTACCTGTTAGCCATCTGTATGCCTTCTTTGGAAAAATTTCTATTCAGTTCTTCTGCCCATTTTTTAAGTGGGTTATCTGTTTCTCTGATATTGAGTTGTATGAGTTGTTTATATATTTTGGATATTAACCCCTTATCGGTCATATCATTTGTAAATATTTTCTCCCATTCAGTAGGTTGTATTTTTGTTTTGTGAATAGTTCTCTTTGTTGTGCAAAAGTTTTTAAGTTTAATGAGGTCCCTTTTGTTTTCTTTTGCTTTTGTTTCCTTTGCCTTAGGCAGCAGACCCAAAAAAAATATTGCTGTGATCTATGTCATATAAATGTTCTGCCTGTGTTCTGCCTATGTTTTTTTCTAGGAGTTGTATGAGTTCACGTTTTACGTTTAGTTTTTTAATCCATTTTGAGTTTATTTCTATATATGGTGCAAGGAAATTTTCTAATCTCATTCTTTTACATGTTGTTATTGTCCAGTGCTCCCAGCACCACTTACTGAAGACACTGTCTTTTGTCCATTGTATATTCTTGTCTCCTTTATCATAGAATAATTGACCACAGATATGTGGATTTATTTCTGGGATCCCTATTCTGTTTCACTGATCTATGTGTTTTGTGTGTGTGTGTGTGTGTGTGTGTGTGTGTGTGTGTGTGTGTGCCAGTACCATGCTCTTTTGATTACTACAGCTTTGTAGTATAGCCTGAAGTCAAGGAGAGTGATGCCTTCAGCTTTGTTCTTTTTTCTCAAGATTGCTTTGGCAATTCAGGGATCTTTGTGGTTCTATACAAATTTTAGGATTATTCTAGTTCCGTGAAAAATATCATGGGTATTTTGATAGGGATTGTATTGAATCTCTAGATTGCCTTGTGTAGTATGGTCATTTTACAGTATTAATTCTTCCAATCTACAAATACAGTATAGCTTTCCATCTGTTTTGTGTTGCCTTCAGTTTCTTTCATCAGTGCCTTATAGTTTTCCGAGTACAGAGCTTTTACCTCCTTTGTGAGATTTATTCCTAGGTATTTTATTGTGTTTGATGGGATTGTTTCCTTAATTTCTCTTGTTCATGATCTTAGAGGAAATGTTTTTAGGTTTTCACTGTTGAGTATGATGTTAGCTATAGGCTTATTATATATGGCATTTATTATGTTGAGATATGTTCCCTCTATACACACTTTGTGGAGAGTTTTTAACATAAATGGATGCTGAATTTTGTCAAAAGCTTTTTCTTCCTTTATTGAGATGATGATATGATTTTTATTCCTCAATTTGTTAATGTAGTGTATCACATTGATTGATTTTTGGATATTAAACCATCCTTGCATCCCTGGGATAAATCCCACTTGATCATGGTGTATAATTCTTTTAATGTATTGCTGGATTCAGTTTGCTAATATTTTGTTGAGGATTTTTGCACCTATGTTCATTAGTGATATTGGCCTGTAATTTCCTTTTTTTGTGTGTGATATCTCTGTCTGGTGTTGTTATCAGGGTGATGCTAACCTCGTAGAATGAGTTCAGAAACTGAACATTGATTATTCTTTTTGCTTCATAGCACTTGCTGTGAGTTTCTATTATGTGGAAACTGTTCATTTTGGGAAACACAATTGAAGTAATTTTTTTAAAAAATGAAAATAAACCTCTCCTCAAATTGATAAGCATTTGCTGTATTTTCTCTTGACATATTATTAACCTCGTCTTCTGGCATGGTTCCAGTGAGTTGCTGGTTGCAACTTCATTAAGTTGACTGAAATTCTTCTTGTAACCTGTTCACAGAAGCTTGTCATCAGTTAGTGTCAGTGCTGCCTTCTTTCTTTTTCTGTGTGGATGAGAATTAAGTAAAATTTAGGACATCTGACATAGAACATTAAAGAACCATCTGAGATTTAGGAACTCTTGGTTTCATATTCTTTCTCATGCTTTGCTGAGAAATGGCAAAGCAATTGTAGTTAAGTATTGAAATCTCATCTGAACACACTAATACAAGGTGCCCTTCCTCTGACTCCCTTTTTCAACTGAATTTAACTCTAATTCCCCCAGGCTGGGCCAGCTACCTCTTTTTTCTATTCCTTTATCCCCTAAGACTCCATCATAATGCTTTTCACATGGTCCAGGAGGTACGTGAGTATTTTTGTGGGTGGTAAATGAACCACAGATTCTGTGAAGACAGAGACCATGTAATTTTGTCACTGTAGCCACAGTATCTATCACAGCCCCTGGTCCTTTGGAGACTCTCAATTTTACATTAATATAGAAACATTAATTTTACGAATGGATAAACTCAGATCATGCCAAAAATAGCACTCTTGATAAATAAGAATGTAGATAAATTCTTTTTGGAGCAAGATAGCATGACTCCTTTATGCTTCTGCTTTTAATTAGGTAACACCCTAAAATACTGATAGGAGAGCAGGAACAGATGACACAGCTCCCCAGTTCTGTCCCTGAGAACCACTCATAAGAAAGCCAGTTCTCCTATCATTGATACCTCCTACCATCACACTCATTTATACAGATTCATTTTTTTCTTTTACAATCTGGATTTCCATATGAGAGTCAGCTCATCTAGTAAACTAATTCACAATTAATTTATGATTAATAAATATGTGGTATTACGATTAATAAATGTGTTATTAACAGAACAGCTTAATACCTAGGTCTCCTTTACTCTTGCAGAGAATACATGCATTTAAAATGACCTATAAGGCTTAATCAGAGGGAATAATCCTAACTGGAGTGTTAGGGATACAATGGCAAGAGGTTATGACTATATCTCTACTGCTAGATTACAAAAGTAGAGGAGTTCAGTTTGAAAATGGATAAAATTTAAATGTGGAAACCCTCTCAAAATATGTAAATTATTATGTTTGACTGAGATGGGATTTCTACTAATATTTTGTGATTTTTTTGAATAACAGAACTTATAACAATGGAAAACCACTGGTTTCTTTTATATTATTTAGGTTTTTGTTAGGAGTAATAATTTTTGAGAAAACCTACTGAATTATGTTATTTTAGTGGGAACTCTCAACACTGCTCTTATTAATTAAGAATATTTGTTAATTTTTTTTTAAATGTGATTGACTTTGTAGAACCCATGTTAGTGGTATTTAGAAACTCTCTGAGACTTTCATAGGTGACCTTAAAAGGTAAAGCAATATCTTTCTGGGAATAACATCCTGGAGTAAATGAAGTAATTAAGTAAACAAACACACAAACAAATGTGTGTGTGTTTATGTGCATATGTGTTTGTGTGTGTGTAATTCTTTAACTAATAACTTGTGGCTTTCACCACCACTGAATATTCAGAGGGTTTCCATTTTTCCACTCTGGCAATGATTTGAGGGTTAATGAGACAATGGGTTATGAGTACCACTGTAGAAAGATGCTAGCTACATATAAATGATTATAATTATCCAATTTTCTGAATGTTTTCTTAATAAGCAGATGGGAAATTTCCGTTCATGGCAAGGAATTTCAAAGGCTTAATCATTTCATTTTTGTAACTATTCAAAGTTTCAAGTAGAGCTCTGCTTAGAACTCAAATCACTTTTAGAAACCATTCATATTTATTCTTCAGAGCAAAAATTAGTGAATGAATGTGAATAACTTTGGACGGTCTACACACCAAACAGCAAAGTGAAAACTTGGCAGCTGTTCAATTTATTTGATCAGTGTAGATTGTCAAATGGAATATTCATGGCCCCAAAGGGAGCCTTTAAAATTGTTTGGATTTAGATCTGCAAAGAATTGTTTTTATGTATTAATATAATGTATGTGAGTCCATTCTATCAAGCCTGTGTTAAAAACAGATAATTCCTCTAGTCACTCACTCAGCCTTTTGAATAGTCAATCATTAAATCCAAAATTATTTCAATTGATATGAATATAGGGTACAATTATGTAGTGTTTTGGAGTCAGTGTATCCAGCTGTGAATAAAAACACAGAGTATAATGGAACATCTCTGCTCTAGGTTTACAAAGAAAGCAGTTATAAAGAGTAACTGAAATAGCTCCTGGAGTTTCATAGAGAGATCAAGTCCTGACAGAAGTAGTCAGAGGTGTGGCTCAGCCTCTAATTAATGACAAAGATACCCGCTCATTATCACTCCACACCAGCTCCCCCTAATAATGCAGTGATTCATTGTCAGTGAGTGAGTGGTATGTACTTACAAGCGTAACTGCCCACAGTTTAATTAATGTAGCTCCAAACTTATGTCTGGATTAGCTGTTTTATCTGTCTTTCTTCTCCAAGTACTTTCTCTGCAGCATATCACTGAGGTGGTATTAACATTCATCTGATAAAATCAAAGCATTTCCCCATAAATGTTGGACCAAAGCAAACGCAATTCACAGGAAAAGTAAAAAGGGAATTTAAATACAAATCTCATGCATAATGCTGCTAATTTGTTACAACTTGCAATAAAGCTCTTAATGAGATTTTACAGGATTGGACCTGTTTCCACTGAGAGTTTCATTAACCTCCCTGAACAAAAATTTTTCCTCTGTTTATGGCTATATACTTAGTATATTTGATTATCTATATTTCACATCTTGTAATTCAGTCTTTGAAAATTTGTTTTATCGTAAAAGTAGAAAATTCAGATGCGAATGATAAAATTGTTCTTTGTGTAATATATATATGTCTATGTCCATCTGCCTATATACCCACTTAGAAAATTATTTGGTAAAGGTAAAAGGAGGAGAACATTTCTATCAATAGCAGGGAATTTGCTGCTTCAAAGGTTGTTTCACGTGTGGAAGACAATAAGAAAATATGTTAAAAGTTGGGTGTCTGGTAGTCACAGTTTTCTGCAGTCCTATTCAGAAGTGATACACTAAATAGAGTATAAAATAATACTTTTCAGACTTTCATATGCATCTGAGTCACTTAGGCATCTTGTTAAAATTCAGATTTTGATTAGTTCAGTGTGAGCCCTGAATCTCTGCATTTCTAACCAAATCCCATAAAGGCGGCTGCTCCATAAATCAGTAGCACTTTGAGTAGTAAAAGGACTGTCTATTAAACTACTAATAGGTAGAATCACTTCCAGTTTAAAGAACAGAACATAAAGCAAATGAGTGTTATAACCAAAAATCAAAAAGTGAACAATGTCTTAAAAATACATAAGCCATTAGAAAATCCATTACATAAAAGCCTGGTTATGCATTTGTCAGGAATCTTAGCTTTGTTTATTTAAATAAGATCTCATTAATTGAATGAAAATGCCACAAAATGAAGGTATCAACTAAGTTGGGCTCCCTGATGTGAAATTCTGATAGTTACTCATATTAAAGGTAAATTGGTTTATTAAAACTGGACATTTCTATTAAAACCAAAAGCAGTCCTTGAATCAACTGTATAAATCAAAAAGCAAATGTTCAAGGGAAAACAGTAGGAGGTATGAAGCAGACATTTTAGTCCAGGTTCTGCGTGGAACCAGCTTTCTTTTTCTATAAATTGAAGATGATAAGCATCTGATCCAAATCTCCTAAATGTGTCGTGAGATCTGAATATGAAAATCCACGTGTATGCATTTTGAAATAATTTATACCTAAAACCTTTTTAAAATTGCAAATATTATTTTCTGCTGTAGATACCAGGCCATGATATAGGCCATGCTGGTATATGTGCTAATTTACAGTGTTTGATTTTGTTTATGATCTCCAGGTTTTAACATATGTGAGGGAGAGAGCGTTCAATTTTATTTGGTAGTACACTTTCAAAAAGGCCCAGTTTCATCTGAAAATATGCTAGAGATTCTCTTGGCACAGATTCCATTTAAATGTGTGGTAACATTATTCATTCTCATTGAAAGCTGTCCCTAGAGTTCTGAGATTAAAGGAGAGAATACAGTTCCGTATCTGGATAAACAGTTACAGAAAGTGATTAAAACTTATTAGTGGTAGGTATCAGTGATTATGTTAACTGGCAGTATATATGCCATCATTTTAACCATTAGTTAAACATGGTAAGGAAATTGAGAAGGAAGCCTTAATTTAATTAATCTCAGAAATAAAAAGTTCAAAAGAATTTGCTAGCATGAAATAGGTGCCCCTGTGAAAAGAAAACTTACTGTTAGTCAATGCAGAGACTCAAAGAGAGATAAACTGTGAAAAAATCTGTGGAGTTAATTCTGTCAGGCAATGAATTTTTTTCCAAAAGTTGCAGTGTTTCTCGATGCTCTGGCTGGGATGCAGTGCTGATGTGATTTGCTGAGTCAGGGATTCCTCATGGCAGCTGTCAAGGTTGATGCGTCCTCTTTAAAGATGTCCCCTAAAACTTTGCTGTGACCCATGGCGACATTTAGAGCTTTCTATGGATCACAGAAGGCATGATTAGTTTAGTTTATTCAGGTTTTGCATTAATGGAGTATGGAGTTTGTGTTTCTTGTCCAGCAAAAAAATGGGAAGAAAAATCTTCCTTGAGTTTTCCAATATTTTACTTAAAATGAAAACCCACAATGCAATCATATGCTCTCATTGCCGCTCACATTTTGCTAAGCCAGACTCTAGACAACATAGGAATCTTTCAGCATGGGTTAAATTTTGCATGACTCAGCACATCCTTATGTTAAAAGTGTTTACCTACCCACAGTTGTTTTTTAATGTCCACCATGAAGTAAATTATTTTTATGAATTTAACATGCTTATATTAAAGCTCTGCCTCACTGCTGAACTCATCTTTTAAAAGTGCATGGCTAATCTTGTCTCGGTTTGAAGTCCTGAAGTGACTCTGCTTCCCAAAGCTTTTGAATAAAGTCAAACCTCTTTAGTGCAGCAAACAAGGTTCCTTGTCATCTGACCATGCCTGCCCTGATTTACAATCCAATTTCTTCATTCTCACATCCTGGCTTCCAGTCATATTAACTTCTAAGGGTGGTTTCCCCAATAGCCCATTGGAGGAACCACTGTCTCAAGCCACCAGGCTTTTACACAGGCTGTGGTTTATATCTAAAAAGTTACTTTGTGTTCTTTCTCCCAAATTCCTCAAGTTCAGTTTACAAGTCATCCCCGCCAGAAGCTTTCTAAAATCCTTGTAAAGGGTAAGGAAGGTACCTCCCTGGGTAGAGTGTACATTTTTCTAGGTTTTCTAGGGACAATCCCGATTTATGTGTCTATTTTCAGCATTCTGTTTGGTTAGTACCCCCTTTCCCTCTCAATATAGTATTTATATTGTCCTGGGTTGGGTGATATGTTATGTGGCCATCCTGCTTCTAGGGCCTCCACATTCCCTTGTGCAGCAAGAAAGATGCCAAGAACATGACTGTTGTGAAGTTGGCCAGGTCTGATTTCAAAGGCTTCTACCTCTATCAACTGTGTGATGTGAACACTGGTAGTTAACTGACTCTTTTTGGCCTCAATTTCCTCCATAAAATTGGGACAATGATAACTAACTTTCAGTAGTTTGTGATTTAAATCCAGTTATGCACGCAAAGCACAGAGTTTAGCGCCTGCTACATTGTAAGCTCTCAGTAAATTACAGTTGATTTTTAACTTAGTAATGACAGTGTGTTTTAATTATATAGTACCTCCTTCACTGGACCGTGAGCTTCCTAAAGACAGACTTGTGTTTATCTTTTATCTAATTTTCCTTGATGCCTAGCACAGTAGCTACCACATTATAGATTTGTAATAAATGTTTATCAAATGGATAAATGACTAGAAGAATGATTGACCAACTGACTGAGTGAATGAATGAATGAAGACTTACTACCTGTCCTCAAGGGAAGAAAAGTGCTTTCACTATAAGCCATGCTATGTCAGAAGTGCCCTAATAAATCAAAGACAATGGGAACAGTGAAGAAATTGCAGTTGTTTTCATAGGGGTGATCAGGGAGTACTCACAGAGAAAAGGGTACTTGAATAGAGCTTCAACATGTAGAGAAGAAATGACATGTCAGACAAAGGGCATGATCACTATATTTTCATTGTACAGTGAATATCTTTGTGAATAATAAAAAATCAAGAGTATTTCTAAAATTGAATGCAAAAGTTCAGACTTTCCACCCTCTGAAGAGGCCTTTGTGGTCGCCATTTTTTCAATGACACAGGTATTGCTGAATGTGAATCCTCCTATGTTGATACACACTTTAAAAAATCACAGTCAGGTTTTCTTTTTCCTCTTGGTTTAACGGTTGAACATTCATGTGTATGTGTGGTGGTGGAGTGAGGTGTTCCTTTTTTCCCCCTTTGCTTTTTAATGTAATCGTCTCTTAAAACTAGAGTTAAAATTAATAAAGATCTTTTTTCTAAAATTAGAAGGATCTATTTGCTTTGACAAGTTCTAACTGTTTATAGTGTCAGATTATTTTCAAAATATTACAGATGTGGAAAAGGGGTAGAATTAGTTTTGAGTAAAATTATGGCTTGTCGGCAGATAACACAATCAACCTTTCAAAAGCAAACACCTCTTTCCAAGTATAGTTGTTAGGAAATGAAAACCTTATTCAAATGCTAAATAAGAAAAATGAGGATAGGAATATAAACTCCTCTGGAGAAAAAAATAACAAAGAACAGTATTTTAGGCATGTTTCAAAGAGATTCCCAACTGCAGGTGCTACCTAGTTGTTGATTGGTTCATTGGATGGCCTTGATGGTGTTGACAGCCCATGAAACCGGGGAATTCAGGTTAATGGACAGCTAATAACATGACTGAATGGTGCCTGATCTATCTGAGGGTGGAAAATCAATAGTGTATTAGATTCCTCAGGAGAAGATGGGGAAGGGAAAGCAAGCTGTATTTGCCCTCATCACCATGGCCACACTAATTAAGCACTGCCTTAAGATGGAGAGGAGCCTGGAGAAATGAACTGGTAATGAGATTCAGGCTTGAAATAAATGAAGCAACTTCACCATAAGGCACACTGACAGACAATTAAACCTCTTTATCAATGCAGCTTTCATCCAGAAATAAAATCTCATATGGCTGCTATAAAATAAATGGGGGACTGGGAGGAACTGTAAATCTTTTTCTCAGCTTGCAATTGTTCTTATAACTTCCACATTGTTTTGACATTTGGGTTTATTTGCATTAGAAGTTAGTCATAATGAGTAACATTTCATTTTGCTACATAGAATTTCCTGGTGTGTCACATTTGTTGAAATGTTTCAGGAAAGGTTTTGATTAAGCATAAGCATAAAACTGATTATAGATAAAAAGCAATTTCCTCAAAATTTTTTGGACTGGAAAGAGGGAATATTCTAAAGAGTAATAATTGCTGTTAGCATATCAAAAATCCTTTCAAAAATATTTCAAAGTAGTTAATTTTATAGATAAAGGCTCATTTTTGCTTATCCAAATATCACCTTTTCCTCCAGTTAAAAATTCTCTGTTGAGAAAGACCGTCACAAATAGCCAGAGAACCTTCTCATCTAAATTTTTGGAACTGGAGTAGATTTTATTTTAAACACAATGATGGGAGAATGGGTTTTTATTGGCAGGTAAATGTTCTGGAGAATGGACACATATCAAATATATTAAATATAAAAAATATATATATAAACCCATCAGCATTTTACAAAAATGTATGTCTTTGAATCAGAGGCCTTTTGCTGTGTTGCAGTGTATAGTGTTATGGCGAACTGCTGTACATAACATAAAAATATTATTACCTACTAGAATCACACCAAAATCCCTCATCACCGATATTCTTGAATATAATTTGTACTGTGTGGCATAGCCGTGCATTTACCTATTAAGTTTCTATACACATGTTGTAAGATTTTGAGGGGAAATGGCTAGGGCATAACAACATCTTTCCTTTTTTTTTTTTCTTTCATGTATCCCTGATACCTAACACTGTGTACTTCACACAACTGATCTTTATCATTTTCCTTTTGCTATATATTGGTTTTTAGTAACATTTCCTAGCTTAGCTTCTGTGTAAAGGCAGAAAAATAAAAACGACTGGCTGTTTCCTCTCATCTCATAGAGTCATGATATTTCACTTTATCTTCTGTTTACTCTTACATATTTAATACAGTTTTCCATTTCCCACTCTTTCACAATGGCTTCTCATTTCATCTTTCAGCATTACAAACTATCCTTTCTTTAAGCTTTTGTTATTTCCTCATTTCTTCCGCGGTTGTTTATTTGTCCTTCTATCCACGTTCTGTGGCTTGGCTATTTAAGCTTCAAAAACATTATAGTGATGCTTCACTCAAATTGACTGTGTGAGTTCTAGAAATATAATAATATTTCACTAGAGCTATTTTACTCAAATAGCTTTTACTGAGTATTTACTAGATATATTGCACTGTGGTATATTCGTCCAGGGATACAGATGTGTGCAGTCATTCCTTCATTTACTCAAAAAATATCTGTTGAATGTTTAGAACTCAGTGTACTGCGTGTGGCGAATACCAAGGAGCATAGCATACTGTGGATTCAAAGATAGTCTTACTAGGCATAGATTCGGCCTTTGAGTATTTATAACATTATTTTTTAATTCAACATACAATATAACATACAATCCAAGTTAGATATATTAAAATTAAATATAATCTAATTAAAAATCAAAGAAATAATACAATAAACATATTTGATGAGTTGTAGTGCTACATAAAAGTTGAGTTTTTTCTGTTTACTTACGTTGTTCTTAGGAATTAAAAGGGGTTTCAGGGAGGAAGTAGGATTTGAGTTCATTCTTGCAGATGAGTAGGCTTTTTGTAAGTGATGGAGAAGTGGAGAGATTCCCATATTCATGAAGATGTGCAAGTCAGCAGGATTAGAGTTAGTTTCTTTCGGCAGGATCATAGATTGTGTTGAGATGGGTGACATGGGTCAGATCACAGAGGATATTGAGTGCCATGCTGAGGAGTTCAGACATTATGCTGGAGCCAATGGAAATCTACCAAAGATTTCTTCTGACCAGGAAATTACATGACATTATGAGTTTTCAGGATATGGCTAGTGGTGATCATTGGAAAGAATGCACAGCATAACTGTGTGTTCTCAGATTGTAACTAGCAGCAAGAAAAGAATGAGCATTCAGAGTTCAGTGAGGAGGCTATTGCATAGATATAGGTGAAAAATAATATACACTTGTGTCTTGGCAAGTAGGGTAGAGCTAAGGCTGAAGAGCCACCGAGAGGTAGGTTAGAAAGTTTAATTCATGGAACTTAAGTTCTCGCTGGATGTGGAAGGTGCCAGAGGGGGAGGAATTGAAACTGATTGAGTTTCTAGCTTGACTGAATCAAAGGGTTTTGTTGTTGACTTAACTCAGTGACCCCAGATTATTTTCATTCTGGGAAAGTGTCTTCACCATATTGAAAGGATTGTTTTCTTTCTTGGGTATATACAGCTCTTTCTGACTCTTCAGGTATTTCCACCTTTTTAAATTCCTGCCACTTCTCCATTAGAAAATAATAGTACAGAGGACGCTTAGGGACCCTTGGAAATGTATGTTACCAGTGATGCTGGTTTTGGAGCCATTGTATGAATGGTTACAATATCCTACGGCCATGAAGTGTGTACTGGGCACATGGGTAAACTGCTCAAGAAGGTGGAGGCTCGGTCTTTGCCTCAAATGCTTGAACCCCTGAAAACAGTGTAATAACCATTGATTGGATATCTATACTGTACCTGACCCAGAGATAAGACCTTTACACAAAATATCTCATTCAGTCTTTGGTAGGAACCATTAGTCTTTTACAGATGAGTAAAATGAATTTCAAAAATATTAAATCATGTGACCAAAGTCTCACTACCAGAGTCACTGAGGAACGATTTTAACTGATGTTAGAATCTAGTCCTAGTTTAAAGTTTATAAGACATTGTTAACTTTTTGAGATTAAGGAGCTCTTTCATATACGCTTTTTTCTCCAAGAACTTAGGGTTATTCTTTGTATATAATACTTTCTCAAAAATTCAAGAATGGTTACATTTTTCCATTATAAACTGAAGCTAGATTTTTTCTGTCTGATTTTTCGCTCAATATTCCTGGATATAGAAGCAAATTATAAAATTCTCTCAGACATCCATGCTCAGGCTTCCTCAACAAAATATTCTCTTCTTGTCTTTTATAATGGTTTTTAGAATTATTTTACTTCATTTCATTTATTCAAAGTGATTAATAGCCATGCATTTCTGTAACACCATAATTTTTAATTGAACATTTTATTTGAGATAATTGTAGATATACATACAGTTGTAAGAAATAATACAGAGAGGTCCCATGTTGCCTTTACCCAGTTTCCCACAATGGTAATATTTTGCAAAACTATAGTACAGTATCACAACCAGGATGTTGATATTGACACGGCAAGATAAATAATAACTCCATCACCACAAGGATCTCTCATGCTTCCTTTTATAGCCACACCCACTTTCCTCCAGCTTCACCCCATCCTTAATCCTTGGCAGCCACTTCATTTCTGTAATTTTATCATTTCAAGAACACTGTGTAAATGTAATCATCTGAGTAAGATTGGGGATTGGCATTTTTCACTAGGCCTAAGTCTCTGGAGATTCATCCAGGTGATATCATATATATTTATATCTATATTTTTGCATACTAAAATATAAGCAATGTCTTTAATATTGAGTGAATCTATGTATTTTATAAATGTGAGTGTTTGATATGTTTATAGCAAAAAATGCTCTGTAAATTTTAATAGAACTGTGTGTAGAGTTGCATACTGAGTATTTTAAATAACTTTTATGCTGAATTGTCTTATTGTTTTGTTTTGTTGCTAAGCTTTTAGAATTAATTGGCTTACTTGGAAAAAGAAATGGAGAACAATTAATGGTATAGTATAATCTGAAACAAGTGTCTTCTGATAATTTTAAGGTAACATTATTGTACTTTATGGGTGATTTCTCCTTCTGGGGAAACTTGTAAAAATAATAACCTCCCTTATCTAAAGTTTCAAAAGTACTTTTCCCCTATGTCTATTTGCAGCCCCCTATTGAGTGGGCATTATTTCTTGTTCATCACTTTGTAGTTTGAAGTCACTGTTAGGTGCTACTGCATGGCCATTACAGCTTTTTGGAGTTGCTTCTCAATTTTTATTCTCTATGCCTAACTTACAAGGACTCCTTCCTCTTGTGTGATCATGCACATTTTATTAAGCCACTTAATTTTCATAAACATTTTATTTGACCTACACTGTCAAAAAGGTTCTCTTTCTTTTTCTTTGATAGTATTTTTCTTTATTGCTGAACTTATGTCTTCATAAAGAAACTAACATTAAAAAATTGTTTTATCCTTTTTATTTTGGCTCAGTTGAATTTTTATCCAGGGTGGAAAAAAGCATTAGCCATTAATATGTTGTACCTTGTTGGAATATTTGTGATAAGCAAAAATGTGAAGATATTTTAAGCATCTAAAGATTCCTTTCAGGGTTACATTTGATGTTACTCTCCAGGAACAAATCCTTTGAAATTTAAATGTGGATTCGTGTCTGCTGATGCTGTAGCATTCATGTCTGAAGTAAAATCAGAAGCTGTCCATAAGTTCCTAAACCATTTCTCGCTTGGCCAACTGAAAAGGGAGACAATGCAAAGGCCTTTTTGTGAATTAGAGCATGTTAAAGAACTGCAAAAATCTAAAACACTGCCTTCACTGAATTCTGTGAAGTGTTCCACATTTTTTGGTTTTCAGGGTAGTATACACTTGATATGTCATTTTTAGAAGTGAACATTCTACCAGTACATACTTCCCCAGACTTGTTAAAGCTTGAAACTACAGATGTTCACTTGGGTGGCTCTTCCTCAGCGAACATTTCCCTGATTTGTAGTTATTTAATTCCCTATTCCATCGGGTCCTATGCTGCATTTCCTTGTAGATTTGTACTTTCTTTTCCATATCTCTACATCCCAAATGAACTAATCACAGCATTCAGTTGGCTGTGTCTGGGTTTTATTTCTATCTAACTATTTTAAAGGGATGTTTATTTCCTGATACTTTTTTCAGGTAAGGTTAGATATTCTTCTTGCTGTTTGGATCTAACATTCAGAAGAAAAGCATAAAAACCTGAAATCAATAGAAAACAAATATTTTATTTTTTTACTAATTGGCTTTTCAAGTATTTTTTCTTTGGGTTTAAGTACATTGTGGCAATGAATGAATATTATCAAAAGAGAGCTATTATGACATAAACCTCAAGGACAATGCCTAGCACATAGTAAGTACTCCAAAAATATTCCAGTGTATGAACAAATGAATAAGAGATAAAGAATGTTTGCTTGAAGTAGACTGCCAAAAAATGTCATTTTGACCAAGGATCCTAGTCAAGGATATTATTTTCCTAACATCATGGCTCTTTGCTTAAGTTATCTGGATGAATGCTTCAATTTGTCAATATATTTTGACTATATAAACACAGAACCTTAGAACATTTTCTTTTAATAAATGACCCAGGGTAAAATGTAGATGGGTTAAACAGATTTAAAGCACTAAACAAGAAATATATTATTCCAGACCTTTTCTGGCTTTTGGTAAATAGTTACTGCTGCTTTTTAAAGGTCACATTCAGAAAGACCCAAGGCAAGTGTTGAGAAATATTTATTGTCAGTCCTTCTTACACACGCTTGGGTACCACCTGGTACTGAGCAGCAGTAAATTTGTCCTCATGAATCATCCGGAGTAGATCATTTTTAAATTATCATTTTAATTTTTTTAAAAAAAGCGTTTTAAAGGGTTGAGTTTCTGTGACTTTCTTAACTATTAGCTATTACTTTTATTAATTACTAATCGGCCAGTCTAAGAACGGAGGTACCAACTCATATTCCACAATATGGCCAGGTGAGGTAGTGAAGTTGGCAGGGGTGGGACTGTAAAGCATGCACACTCCCCAGGAAAAGCAGTAGCTGCTTCTAAGCTCTGATAGGTCATGTTTAAGACTGCAGACCAAACAGCTCCAGATCATACAATTGTTTCAGAGAAGCTGGAACTTTGAATTTTTATGTCAACTCTCCTCTCCCAATCCATAAATGTGGACAAGTATTTCCTGTGTTTTTTAACCGACTGTGATTAAAACAAATGAACTACAGGAAGGTGCAAAATACAGATGAAGCTTAACAATATATTAAATAAAAAATAGAATCCCAAAATATTTCATATAGCCCTTTTAACTTTTTGTAAAGTTAAAGTTATAAAATCTACTTTTAATGAATATATGCATGTGCAGTAAAACTCTAGAAAAAGAAAAGCAATGAAGTGATGAACAAAAGTGATACAGAATGGTAATTATATTTGCTGGAGGAAGAAAAGGAATGAATTAGTAGATACATGTTATCATTAAGGTCCTGTCTTATGGATTGAATGGAGGGTTCCTGGATGCCATTACATTATTGAAAATAAAATACGAACTAAATAAATGAACACATGAACTTACTCATGAACTTAAAAGGAAAGTATGTTATAAGACAAGGGTCAAATTCTGTGCATATTAAGTCTAATTAAAGAATGTATTAGACCAAGCTAAATACATGTGCTGTTAGAGCTACCAGTGAACCTAGTCCTGGAACCACCAATTTTCAACCTAAGAGAAAAACCTAGCTAGCAAGATTATTATGTAGGTGAGAAGTTGATATGTAAGATCAACAACAGGTTAATAGGATGACTAAAGAAAGGTCACAAAGTAATATCTGAATAATTGCCAAATTAGTATATAGGCAGTTGACACTAGATCATGAATTAGGGAAATCTCTAATTGCTTAGGAAGATGTATGTATGAGGTATAAGAACCAAGTCTTAATGTATAGGTGGTTTATATGTAGGAACTTCACAAGGTCAAACTATCCAGTTGAAAAATAAAGTCACCTAGATATTGAAATAGATACATAGATAGATATTAATTTAAACTTTCTCTTACTCCATTGCCATATGTATAAATTAAAAAAACAGAAAAACTCCCTATACTTCAGAAGGCTGTTATGAATATAAGAACTAATTCCCAAAATAGAGTTTGAAGTTCATGGATACAGTCATTAAAGTAAATGTAGGAGAAATCAGTGTTACCATTGTTATTATACTGAACTAATCACTGAAATTCCTATTTCTCTCTCTTTTTTTTTTTGACTCAGTGCTATTTCAGTGATATTTTGCTAATACCACTCTGTTCTGCTCATTGTTCAGTAGATCCAGGACACAGATTAACTGCCCAGGTTGGATGCAGAATGTACTGTGTATCTCCAGCTGTATTGAAAAGTCATTTTAAAATGTCACTCATTACTCCTGCTTCTCTATTAAAATGATGAATTCAAACACTAGGAGACCAAAGTAAATTGATTTAAAAGTCTTTATTTATAAGCCAATACTATCACATTTTTAAGATATGTTATACTAAAATCCAAATACAATTTATTCTTTATTTTGGTCTCATTATTAATTAGTAACAATAACAGGCACAGTGATTAGCATTTAAGTAGTTATTCAGTAGTCAGTGAACAAATAAATTAATGGTTTGGCTTTTTTTCTTTTTTACTTGATCCTCAGAACAATGATACAAGCCACAAACCTTTATGGCTAAACACAAGCATGTTTGTTATTCCTGTAGAAAATGTATATAAGCATATATGCCTACATGCACATGGTATCCTCTATAATTTTTGCTTTTTCATTTTCAAGGAATATTAACATTATCATAGAACAGATACATTAGTAAGGATAGGAAAATGAGAAAAGTCAAAATAGAAATAATCCCACTACTCATACCAGATATTTAATGTTTTGTTTTTTTAATGTTCTATACCATGAGTGAATGCTTTGACATTTTTCTTCATTTGAAGGCATCACTCCTAAGAGCATCTGCTTATCAACACTCTGTAAGCTCCAAAAGACACATTTTCACATGCAAGTAGATTAGGGTATTAATTTTATATACGTTCAAAGAATTGATCTTCAAAGAATCAAACAATAACATACAGAGATTTTGAGCTCCTGATGTTTCTGAGGAAAAATGGTAAAGTGAAAGCAATGCATAAAGGATGTGTTTTATTTCCAAAGTAAGACAAAGTTTTCTGACACATATTCTTTACTATTTAAATATATTCTATTCTAGTGTTAATTAGGGGAAAGTGTCAGTAAAAAGTGATTTAAGACTTTGATTTAAAACTATGACTTTCTTTTCATTCTTGCATCCCTTAGCTAAATGAATTTAAATCCCCTTTTGTCTTGAGAACTTTGCAACAATTATTGCCATAAAAACAACTGGAGATGCTCTGTGTTGTTTTAGATCTGGTAATAGGAACTAGTGAGCTTAACTTCTACACAATTAAATAATTGGAGCTAAACTCAACCTCTCTAGGTCTGCATCCTGGCTTTGCCACTTGTTAGCTGTGTGGCCTTGGAATAATCATTTAACTACTCTGAGACTCATTTTAATTATTTAAGATATGGATACAAATAGCTCTAGTGTCATAGAGCTGTCATATAGATTTAGTAAAATGATTCTTGTATAGGTCTTAGGTGCCTAATATTTAGAAATATATTAATACTTTAAAATACTTCTGATATTTGATAAGCCTACTGTTAAATGTTTATATATCAGTAATTGTACATGGATGAATGAACTTAAATCTGAAGACCTGAAAATTTGAAGGCTCTATATCAGCCCTTTTTTATAATCACACTGTAAATCTTTGGAAAACAGGATTTATAACACCAGCTCAGACAGAACTTAACTACAGCACAGCAGAGGTAGGTGCCACTCTAATAAAGGTAATTTTTCACTTTGCCAGAAGCTCTCTTCTCTACCTTTATCTCCCCCTCCTTCTCTATTTTTAGATTGAGTGGTACAAAGATTAGCTAGAAATTTTCAACATGTTAAATGGAACTACTCTTGTGTAACAGAAATATATTTCTGCATCATATTTATTTAGGCTAAGGTACCAGTTTTTTCAGTGTTGTACATGAACAAGCTTTGGTTTTTATGCCAGCTGATCCAGCCTGCTTGTAGTTCCTTGCTGTTTTCACCTTTGTGGCTATTAGAGTATTAGAAGTATTTAGGCATTTAAGTTCTTAGAAACACAGCTTGCAGGAACAAACATATGTCATAAACATTAAGAGGGAGACTTTATGTAGCTCATTAAAATACCAATCTATGAATATCAACTTAAAGCCCCCAGTAATATGACTGAAGTTGTAAAAATGATCTCTTCTCTCATTTTGCATAATTCTCTATTTTTAAATGGCATATAAAGAGTTTCAAAACTCCCAGGAGTGCTCTAAATATTGTAAAGTGGATGCTTCACACCAGTTTATCTGATGCCTCACTCAATGAGCCTTTCAGTTTCAACTAGATCAAGTCACAAAAATAATTACTATGTCAAAAACAACCCCAAAAATATAAACATGCTTTCTTTCCTTCAAAATCTGTTTCCTCTTAAATTACAAATTTGGTAAACATGATTTTATTCTCATACTTTCTGGTTATGTTTGTCACATTTACATTATGCTGCATAGTTTACATGCATTTCTACGTTATTTGTAAGGTGCTGTTATCATTGTCTACCTCACAGATGTACCCAGCAAACACATCTTTCTGTCGAATACTCATTTTTACCTTGGCTCGAAGGTTCCAACAATGCTTCTAGGTCTCCTCTCTCAGCGACTAGGGCCTTCCAATTTACAGTCATCTCTCACTCTCCAGATCTTGATCTCAGACCTCTACTACAAACTAGTAGGCATAATTACTCATCTGTTAAAGGCAAGGAAACTGCAGTTCAGAGTGATTTGCTCAAGATTATAAAGCCAATAAAGAGTAAAAGTTGGACAAGAACCTAGGTTTTCCAAACATTGAGAGAGACATCAGTGCTGCCTGGTTAGCAAATGACTATTGACTACACTAATGTATAAAGTTGTTCCATGATTGTAGACTGTCTCTGTCAAAATTTATTATGATTTTTGGTTTCTCCTATTTGCAAATTAAAGTCAGCAGAGTATGGTTGATGGAATAGTACATTGAAGTTAGATTTGGTTCAAATTCTGTATGGCTGCTTGCTAACACTATGACCTTGGAAAGTGATACAATCATCCTGAGTTTACTTCTTTGCCAATGAGAAGATTAAATGAGATAACTAAAGTGCTTAGTTAAGACAGTGCTTGTCACTTAAACTCAATAAATAATAGCCATTATTTTGTAAAAATTAAAATGTGGGAAAAGAGGATTAGATATCAGACAATACCTAGCCCTGGCTAGGTATCACTAACTGCTGTGTGACCTTGGACAAAATCTTACTGTCTGGATATTGTTTTCCTCATCTGTTAAATAGATACAAAACCATATTACAGAATCCATATAAAGGTAAATGATTCATGGAGAGGTCCTTTAAGCAGAGAGCCTGGAGGTCATGGAGATAACTTTTGAATTCCTGATCCAAGAAATTAAAGGTATAAAAATGTCTAAGAATAGGTGAGAAGGGAAAGGTGGCAGGATTAACTTAGACACTGGGCAGAGATAAAGGAAGCCTGGGGCTATTCTTCCATCTTAGAAGATATAATAAAAAAGACAAAGCCCTAGAGTTTAAAAGCTTGGTCTGTAATTTCTCCTCTACCACTAATTTGCTATGGAGCCTTAAAACTGTCATTTACCTCCTCTGATCTTCAAAACCCTATCTGCTTAATTAAGATGTGGAACTGGATGACATGTGACTGTGGTCACCTCCAGCACTAAGGCTCTGTGTGTCTATACATTAGGTGACAGCATCATAAAATATATTCCACTAAATACTTAATATTTTCAATATTCTACTGATGTTTTAGGGTGAGAGAATGAGATGTTCCCATAGGGAGTTCTGTATATGCCATCTACCTCCTAAAAGTTCATAAAAGAAAATTTTCTTGGAATATTAAACATCTAGGAAATCAGCATAGAAGGAAAACAATCAACCTTTCAATTTACAAGCTTAGTAGCCTCCACGGAACTTGTATTATCACTTTTATAAATGTTGCACTAGATAATATACGAGCTTTAGAAAATACAGAGGTTTAGTCAAAAGGAAGAGATTTTTATCATTATCACCATCATCACTACCACCATCATTGTCAACAGCATCAACATTACTACCTTACATTTATGAACACCAGTTCTATATACTGCAAAATGGATTGTGACATGAACAATTTTGGTTACTCACAGGCTAAAATAGCATTTGGAAACTGTATGCTCACATTTCAGAAAGCTGAATGTTGATTTTGGACTTCAGTATTAACTTGGTGCATGTTTAGAATTCAAATATTCTTAGATAATGGCAATTGAAATAGAACACATAGGAGCCATGTTCCAGTTAAATTTCATTTCAGTCCTGAATGACTTTCACTTACAATATTTTCTCACTTCTTAGAAGTAACAGAATGATGCATGTAAAGAGAGTTCTATTCCATAGAGGGAGAAAGTATAAGCTGGCTTTAACAGCCAGCCTTATAATTTAATAATACACAGTCTCCAAAGCACTTTTACATCTACTATTTTATTTGGTATTTGTAACAATCATATAATAGTAAGATTAGAAGATATTATTTCATCCATTTTATGAACAAAGTAAGAATAAAAGGTGAAGTCACTTCTTCAAGGGTGGAAACCATTTTGAATTTTAATGATCATTATTGTTTGACTTTATTTTGTTTTGCTTCCATTCCCTTCAATTATATTACCATTTGTATTAGATATTTATCCAAAAAGCTGGTTTATGTGAAAGAATGAAGATTGCACATAACAGATCAATGTTTCTCAAGTTGTTTTGTCATAGCACACAAAGAAAATGACTGGGATAACTGAGCCAGCCTGCTTATGGCTGGTGAGGAATGGGCCATGAGAGTTGCTAGAGGCAATACCTAATACACCTGCAACCTCTGCAACACCCCATTGTGAGGCTGCCCCCCAGCTGAGAAGCTCTGAAACCCATAAAAATATATGATTGATTTATCCAAAGAATAGAAGGAAACTCTGTTACTTTCATTTTCCTAAGTCATTTTTTCTGTTGCCCATTACAAATCCTTTATTAAACATATAATCTTGGGACTTCCCTGGTGGCGCAATGGTTAAGAATCCACCTGCCAATGCAGGGGACACGGGTTCGAGCCCTGGCCAGGGAAAATCCCACATGCCGTGGAGCAACTAAGCCCGTGCTCCATAACTACTGAGCCTGTGCTCTAGAGCCTGCAAGCCACAACTACTGAGCCCGCGTGCTGAAACTACTGAAGCCCGCACGCCTAGAGCCTGTGCTCCGCAACAAGAGAAGCCACTGCAATGAGAAGCCCGCGCACCACAACTAAGAGTAGCCCCTGCTCGCTGCAACTAGAGAAAGCCCGCGTGCAGCAACAAAGACCCAACGCAGCCAAGAATAAATAAATAAATGAATTAATTTTTAAAAACATATAATCTTAACAGACATTCAAGTCCAATACTCTGTTTCAGGATCTGAATCTAATCTGTTTTCAAAGAGAACAAAGAAACGTTATGGGTAGGGGATAAATTTGCGTAACGAGGTTTATTTTTTTTTTGCTAATTAGGGTCATGTCATGAATACTTATTTTTTGTTGATTTTTCATCTACCTTTAAAATAGCTAATTTTTCTTTTTTTTAATTATTTTTCTTTTTAAAATTCATAAATTGTTTGAGCCACTACCATTTAGCACTGCTGAGGGTTGTTTTTACAGGGAGGAAGGGAATAGCATATATTTTCTCCAAATTTCTCTCATGACCCTAATCACTTTCTTAGTATTATACTTATTTGTAGGCATTTAACTTGTTTTCCTAGAGGGAGCATACATGCCTGCTTCAGTTTCAGAGCCGTCAGAGAGCTTACTGTAATATATTGCATGTAGCATCGTAACACCACAACAAAAGCCATCCATTTTCTATACACTTAATTGGGCACCTACTATGAACCCTATTGTATGCAGACACTAGGAATTAAAAATAAATAAATGAAGATGTATTTAGGGGATACATAATTTAGCGATAAAAGCTAACGTTATACAACAGTTTCATTCAATACATTATAATAAGTGCTAAGGTTTACATTTTTAAAAGCATCCTTTATTCACTTGTAGTGGACAAGGAGCTAAGTCAGGAAACATTTCATGAAAGAGTAAAATCCTAAAGTTATTCTTGATGGATTCTTATGTTCAGTGAGACCATGGAAGTGATATGGGAGTAGAAAGAAGGCTCTCTCTAGCATTTGCCTACCAATGGGATCAAAAAGAGACACAGAAAAATCTAAGCATTTGGCAGGATCTGGGAAGAAGTTATGTACAAGTGGAGTGTAAAGTAAGGTACCGGTGGGTTTGTGTTCCATACTAAAGGCAATAGTGTGCCTTTTCCTGTTAACACCCCTAGCTTATATAGGTTGCATAGTTGGATGTGAGCTCTACCTAATGTTGTCCATAATCTCTAGTAAATAACCCTGTGTACTCTCAATATTCTTCTCTGTAATCTTTTTAAAGGTGATAATAATTGATATTCCAACTCTAGCTAAGGCAGAGGAACTAGGGGAAAAATCACTGGAATATCTTATTTGTTCATGGTTAGAATATGTGTGATTCAATTAAAATAAAATTCATACAAAAGTAATACATGTCTGTTATGAAATGTCAAATAATACTAAGGCTTTTAGAGTAAAAGCTGAATATCTTTCTCCATCCACAACTCATCATCCCACAGAAATAAGCCACCATTGAGTGTTTTGTATGTGTATTTCCAGACCCATTTCTATTCTTTTCTAAATGTGCATGTTTCTTAACATTATAAGTGCAATCATTATATAATGTGCTTTCTTCATTTTGTTTCATTTTCATTTAGTAATATGCCATAGACAACTTTCCCTACAATACATATGTTTCCTTCATTCTTTTTAATCACTCCAAAGTACTCCATAGCTTGGATTTACTGTAATATTTTTTAAATCCCCCCATCTTAAAATTTTGTGCAAACTCATTAAACTAGACAATGTTGTATTTCACATAGATCTATGAAAGCTTTGCCATATACCCAATTATTCTGTGGACTTATATCAGGACCCTCTTGTTCCATACCACATGCTCTTGCTAGGGGCTCTAAAATTGCTTCAACACAATTGTTTCTTCCTGGAATGACTGCAAGATTACTATATGACTTACTTAGACATCAAGCTCTCAGGTGGTAGCAGGCTTTTTTTGACTAAGAAAGTGTTCCAGGAATATTTGCCAAGGACTCATCACTCTAAGATTACTTTATCTAGATCAGAATTTCCCGAACTGTGTTCTATGGAATACCAGTGTATCTCCAATAGGCATTCAACCAAAAGGAATTGCTTTGTCATATAATACAGTATTACAGTAGTTTCCCATGGAGATTCACAATGCACCAACTTCTATTAAAGGTCAGGAAGTTCCTATAGTAGAAAAAACACTTATATTTGCTTAATTTAGGATTTCTTAATATGAATGCTGAATGCTTTTTAAAGTAATAGCTGTATCTCATGAAATACTGGTATGCACAGTTTGAGAACCACTGGTCCAGATGCCTAGATACTTCACAAAATGTCCATTAACATTAAAAATAACAAATATTAACAAATTAAATACAAAATATCATAAAATAATAGAGCTAGAAATATCTTTAGAAATAGGTGTTAGGTTGTTGTGAGGATTAAATGAGATGATAATATGAAACATCAGGGCATCAAGCACATAGCAAGCGTTCAAAAAATGCTAAGTCAGGGCTTCCCTGGTGGCGCAGTGGTTGAGAGTCCGCCTGCCGATGCAGGGGACAAGGGTTCGTGCCCCGATTCGGGAAGATCCCACATGCCGCGGAGCGGCTGCGCCCGTGAGCCATGGCCGCTGAGCCTGCTGCTCCACAACGGGAGAGGCCACAACAGCGGGAGGCCCGCGTACCGCAAAAAAAAAAAAATTGTCATTATTAGTTCCCTCTATCTGGTCATCCCATTGGTTCATTTAGTAATTTAACTCTCTAGAAAATATTTACCAGAGATCCACTTTGCCTTCCTAAGGAATACAGATTTTACCCTGTGGCACTGAGTAACAATTAGAGATTTTAAAGCAGGATATGACACGGTCATGTTTGAGTTTTAGAAAAATCTCTCTCTCTGCCCTGTGGAGGTTACATTGACAGAGGAGAGTTAAACCCCCAAAAGGTAAAGTTTTAATCCTCAAAAATAGAAAGTTTCTTGGGCAAGTTATTACAACTTATAAGTGCTAGAACAAAGACTAGAACCCAGATCTACTTCAGTCCAAATCCAGGCTTCACTCAACACTACTCTGCTGGCTGTGTTCCCAGCTATCAGTAAAATAAGGTCCAGCAGTCATTATTTGACCCGCAGTATATCTGAATCTGCAGGGCAATAGGCTTTGTTGTTAGCGATTCACTTCAGTGACTTAATAGCTTGCAGTTTTCAAGTCTCTGTAACTTATACACTAGGAAGTACCTTAGAGCCATAGAAATTCAAGTTCAACTTGAATGATACCTTTAGAGTCAACTGGGTAGCCTTGAGTGTGAACTATAGTTGGTAAAACATGGAGGGTTCAGGCCAAGTACATATGCTCATTATTTCTGCTGCTCTGGAGCAGTGACTAGCAACAGCATTTGAAAGAACAAAAGCAGTGAGTTCTGTCTGAGAGCCACTTGACCTTTTCAACTCTACTTGACCTCCACTCTGCCCACAGTTCCAAAGTGGAATGAGTGTGCCTGAGAGTGCTATTGTCTATGGCAGCATGTTATTTTGAGATTACTGACCATACACATTTCCATCCAATAGGATGACCTGTGCTTTATGTGAAAAGATTGTCTATGGAGCACAGGGCAACATTGCCACATTGGTCCACATATGTATTCTGGACAAGTTAGCAAGTGTATGAAATTAGCTAATTCAATCAGCGATTGGGTCTTAAGCTTCAAGTCACCATGTAAACTAGTTCTAAAGTAGGCTTTCAGAAGTCTACTGAGAAGATGGCGGAGTAGAAGGACATGTGCTCACTCCCTCTTGCGAGAGCACTGAAATCACAACCAACTGCTGAACAATCATTGACAGGAAGACACTGGAACTCACCAAAAAAATACCCCACATCCAAAGACAAAGGAGAAGCCACAGTGAGATGGTAGGAGGGACGCAATCACAATAAAATCAAATCCCATAATTACTGGGTGGGTGACTCACAAACTGGAGAACAATTATACCACAGAACTCCACCCACTGGAGTGAAGGCTCTGAGCCCCACATCAGGCTTCCCAAGCTGGGGGGGTCCAGCAATGAGAGGGGGAATCCCCAGAGAATCTCCTGCTGCCTCTGCAGGAGACCGTGGCTCACCATAGGGACAAGCACACTGGCAGCAGAAGTTCTGGGAAGTACGCCTTTGCATTAGCCCTCCCA
The DNA here is from genome assembly GCF_003031525.2 of Neophocaena asiaeorientalis asiaeorientalis. Classification (NCBI taxonomy): domain Eukaryota; kingdom Metazoa; phylum Chordata; class Mammalia; order Artiodactyla; family Phocoenidae; genus Neophocaena; species Neophocaena asiaeorientalis. Next base: position 82,569 of record NW_020174156.1, read on the forward strand.
GAGTCCACCATTAGCCCCACCAAAGAGCCTGTAGCCTCCAGTGCTGGGTCGCCTCAGGCCAAACAACCAACAGGGAGGGAACTCAGCCCCACCCATCAGCAGACAAGCAGATTAAAGATTTACTGAGCTCTGCCCACCAGAGCAACACACAACTCTACCCACCACCAGTCCCTCCCATCAGGAAGCTTGCACAAGCCTCTTAGATAGCCTCATCCACCAGAGGGCAGACAGCAGAAGCAAGAAGGCCTATAACCCTGCAGCCTGTGGAACGAAAATCACACAGAAAGATAGACAAAATGTACCAGATGAAGGAACAAGATAAACCCCAGAAAAACAACTAAATGAAATGGAGATAGGCAGCCTTCCAGAAAAAGAATTCAGAATAATGATAGTGAAGATGATCTAGGAACTCAGAAAAAGAATGGAAGCAAAGATCGAGAACATGCAAAAAATGTTTAACAGAGACCTAGAAGAATTAAGGAACAAACACCTATGCTTCCTCTTGGAAGAGTGGTTGCAGCAGCGATGCTTCAGGCCCGATTCAGCCATTCTCGAAGCTGCTCCAGACACTCAGGGCTTACCAGCCCATCATAGCTGGACCTGAGCTGAGTCCCCTGACACACTTGAGATGCCGTATGTGAGCTGCCCTATGGAGAGGTCCCTGTGGCAAAGAACTGAAGGGAGATGCTCATTCACAGTCCTTGAGAAACTGACGCTGTCAGTCCAACAGCCCTCAAAGAACTGAATCCTGCCTGCAACCATATAGCAGCTTGCAAGCAGATCCTCCCCCAGTGGAGCCTTAAGCCATGTGGCTGACAGGATCTTGGTGCTCCGGCCGGGTGTCAGGCGTGTGCCTCTGAATTGGGAGAGCCGAGTTCAGGACATTGGTCCACCAGAGACCTCCTGGCTTCACATAATATCAAACAGCAAAAGCTCACCCAGAGATCTCCAACTCAACACTAAGACCCAACTCCATTCAATGACCAGCAACATACAGTGCTGGACACCCTATGCCAAACAACTAGCAAGACAAAATCACAGCCTCATCCATTAGCACAGAGGCTGCCTAAAATCATAATAAGGTCACAGATTCCAGAAAACACACCATCAGATGCGGTCCTGCCCACCAGAAAGACAAGATCCAGCCTCATCCACCAGAACACAGGCAACAGTCCCATCCACCAGCAACCCTACACAGCCCACTGAACCAACCTTAGCCACTGGGGGCAGACACCAAAAACAACGGGAACTACAAACTTGCAGCCTGCAAAAAGAGGACCCCAAACACAGTAAGTTAAGCAAAATGAGAAGACAGAGAAATATGCAGCAGATAAAGGAGCAAGGTAAAAACCAAGCAGACCAAACACATGAAGAGGAAATAGGCAGTCTACGTGAAAAATAATTCAGAGTAATAATAGTAAAGACAATCCAAAATCTTGGAAATAGAATGGAGAAATTACAAGCAACGTTTAACAAGTACCTAGAAGAAATAAAGAGCAAACAAGCAATGATAAACAACACAATAAATGAAATTTAAAATTCTCTAGATGGGATCAATAGCAGAAGAACTGAGGCAGAAGAATGGATAATGACCTGGAAGATAAAATAGTGGAAATAACTACCGCAGAGCAGAATAAAGAGAAAAGAAGCAAAAGAATTGAGGACAGTCTCAGAGACCTCTGGGACAACATTAAACACACCAATATTTGAATATAGGGGTCGCAGAAGAAGAAGAGAAAAAGAAAGGGACTGAGAAAATATTTGAAGAGATTATAGTTGAAAACAACCTTAATATGGGAAAGGAAATAATCATGTCCAGGAAGCACAGAGAGTCCCATACAGGATAAATCCAAGGAGAAACATGCCAAGACACATATTAATTAAACTATCAAAAATTAAATACAAAGAAAAAGTATTAAAAGCAGCAAGGGAAAAGCAACAAATAACACACAAGGGAATCCCCATAAGGTTAACAGCTGATCTTTCAGCAGAAACTCTGCAAGCCAGAATGGAGTGGCAGGACATTTTTAAAGTGATGAAAGGGAAAAACCTACAACCAAGATTACTCGATGCAGCAAGGATCTCATTCAGATTCGATGGAGAAATTAAAACCTTTACAGACAAACAAAAGTTAAGAGAATACAGCACCACCAAACCAACTTTACAGCAAGTGCTAAAGGAACTTCTCTAGGCAGAAAACACAAGAGAAGGAAAAGAACTACAGTAACAAACCCAAAACAATTAAGAAACTGGTAATAGGAATATACATATCAATAACTACCTTAAATGTAAATGGATTAAATGCTCCAACCAAAAGACATAGACTGGCTGAATGGACACAAAAACAAGACCCATATATATGCTGCCTACAAGAGACCCACTTCAGACCTAGGGACACATACAGACTGAAAGTGAGGGGTTAAAAAAAGATATTCCAGAAAATGGAAATCAAAAGAAAGCCAGAGTAGCAATACTTATATCAGACAAAATAGACTTTTAAAATAAAGGCTATTACAAGAGACAAAGAGGGACACTACATAATGATCAAGGGATCAATCCAAGAAGAAGATATAACAATTGTAAATATTTATGCACCCAACATAGGGCTAACTCAATAAATAAGGCAAATGCTAACAGCCATAAAAGGGGAAATTGACAATAACACGTTCATTGTAGGGGACTTTAACACCTCACTTTCACCAATGGACAGAACATCCAAAATGAAAATAAATAAGGAAACACAAGCTTTCAATGATACATTAAAGAAGATGGACTTAATTGATATTTTTAGGACATTCCATCCAAAAACAGCAGAATACACTTTCTTCTCAAGTGCTATGGAACATTCTCCAGGAAGGATCATATCTTGGGTCACAAAGCAAGCTTTGGTAAATTTAAGAAAATTGAAATCATATCAAGTATCTTTTCTAACCACAAGGCTATGAGACTAGATATCAATTACAGGAAAAAATCTGTAAAAAATACAAACCTATGGACACTAAACAATACACTACTAAATGACCAAGAGATCACTGAAGAAATCAAAGAGGAAATCAGAAAATACCTAGAAACAAATGAAAAAGAAAAGCACGATGCCCCAAAATCTATGGGATGCAGGAAAAGCAGTTCTAAGAGAGACGTTTATAGCAATACAATCCTACCTCAAGAAACAAGAAACATCTCAAATAAACCTAATCTTACACCTAAAGCAATTAGAGAAAGAAGAACAAAAAAACCCCAAAGTTAGCAGAAGGAAAGAAATCATAAAGATCAGATCAGAAATAAATGAAAAAGAAATGAAGGAGTGCTTCCCTGGTGGTGCAGTGGTTGAGAATCCGCCTGCCAATGCAGGGGACATGGGTTTGTGCCCCGGTCCAGGAAGATCCCACATGCCACAGAGCAGCTAGGCCCGTGAGCCATGGCCACTGAGCCTGCGCTTCTGGAGCCTGTGCTCTGCAATGGGAGAGGCCACAACAGTGAGAGGCCGGTGTACTGCAAAAAAAAAAAAAAAAAAATGAAGGAAACAATAGCAAAGATCAATAAAACTAAAAGCTGGTTCTTTGAGAAGATAAAGAAAATTGATAAACCATTAGCCAGACTCATCAAGAAAAACAGGGCGGGGACTCAAATCAATAAAATTAGAAATGAAAAAGGAGAAGTAACAACTGACACTGTAGAAATACAAAGGATCGTGAGAGTATACTGCAAGCAGCTATATGCCAATAAAATGGACAACCTGGAAGAAATGGACAGATTCTTAGAAAAGCACAACCTTCTGAGACTGAAGAAAATTGTAGAGGACAGAACACTCCCAAACTCATTTTATGAGGCCATCATCACCCTGAAACCAGAAGCAGACAAAGATACTGCCAAAAAGGAAAATTACAGACCAGTATCACTGATGAATATAGATACAGAAATCCTCAACAAAATACTAGCAAACAGAATCCAACAACACATTAAAAAGATCATACACCATGATCAAGTGGGATTTATCCCAGGGATGCAAGGATTCTTCAGTATACTCAGATCAATCAATGTGATACACCATATTAACAAATTGAAGTATAAAAGCCATATGATCATCTCAATAGATGCAGAAAAAGCTTTTGACAAAATTCAAAACCCATTTATAATAAAAACTCTCCAGAAAGTGGACATAGAGGTAACCTACCTCAATATAATAAAGGCCATAGATGACAAACCCACAGCAAACATCATTCTCAGTGGTGAAAAACTGAAAGCATTTCCTCTAAATCAGGAATAAGACAGGGATGTCCACTCTCACCACTATTATTCAACATAGTTCTGGAAGTCCTAGCCACAGGCAATCAGAGAAGAAAAAGAAATAAAAGGAACCCAAATTGGAAAAGAAGAACTAAAAGTGTCACTGTTTGCAGATGACGTGATACTAGTCATAAAGAATCCTAAGGATTCCACCAGAAAACTACTAGAGCTAATCAATGAATTTGGTAAATTTGCAGGATACAAAATTAATGCACAGAAATCTCTTGCATTCCTATACACTAACAATGAAAGATCCGAAAGAGAATTTAAGGAAACAATCCCATTCACCATTGCAACAAAAAGAATAAAATACCTAGGAATCAACCTACCTAAGGAGGTAAAAGACCTGTACTCAGAAAACTATAAGACACTGATGAAAGCAATCAAAGATGACAGAAACACATGAAGAGATATACCCTGTTCTTGGAAGAGTCAATAGTGTGAAAATGACTATACTACCCAAGGCAATCTACAGATTCGATGCAATCCCTATGAAACTACCAGTGACGTTTTTTACAGAACTAGAACCAAAAATCCTAAAATCTGTATGGAGACACAAAAGACCCTGAAGAGCTAAAGCAATCTTGAGGGACAAAAACGGAGTTGGAGGAATCAGACTCCCTGACTTCAGACTATACTACAAAGCTACAGTAATCAAGACAATATGGTACTGGCACAAAAACAGAAATATAGATCAATGGAACAGGATAGAAAGCCCAGAGATAACCCAGGCACCTGTGGTCACATTATCTTTGACAAAGGAGGTAAGAATATACAATGGAGAAAATGCAGCCTCTTCACTAAATGGTGCTGGGAAAACTGGACAGCTAAATGTAAAAAGAATGAAATTAGAACACTCCCTAATACCATACACAAAAATAAACTCAAAATGAATTGAAGACCTAAATGTAAGGCCAGACACTATAAAACTCTTAGAGGAAAACATAGGAAGAACATCCTTTGACATAAATCACAGGAAGATCATTTTTGACCCACCTCCTACAATAATGGAAATAAAAACAAAAATAAACAAATGGGACCTAGTGAAACTTAAAAGATTTTGCACAGCAAAGGAAACAAGATGAAAAGACAGCCCTCAAAATGGGGGAAAATATTGGGAACAAATCAATGGACAAGGGATTAATCTCTAAAATATATTAACAGCTCATGCAGCTCAATATCAATAAAACAAACAACCCAATCCAAAAATGGGCAGAAGATCTAAATAGACATTTCTCCAAAGAAGACATACAGATGGCCAAGAAGCAGATGAAAAGGTGCTCAACATCACTAATTATTAGAGAAATACAAATCAAAACTACAATGAGGTATCACCTCCTACCAGTTAGAATGGGCATCATCAGAAAATCTAGAAACAACAAATGCTGGAGAGGGTGTGGAGAAAAGGGAACCCTCTTGCACTGTTGGTGGGAATGTAAATTGATAACAGCCACTGTGGAGAACAGTATGGAGGTTCCTTAAAAAACTAAAAATAGAACTACCATATGACCCAGCAATCCCACTACTGGGCATATACCCAGAGAAAACCATAACTCAAAAAGACACATGCACCCCAGTGTTCATTGCAGCACTATTTACAATAGCCAGGTCATGGAAGCCACCTAAATGCCCACTGACAGGTGAATGGATAAATTAGATGTGGTACATATATACAATGGACTATTACTCAGCCATAAAAAGGAACAAAATTGAGTCATTTGTAGAGACGTGGATGGACCTAGAGACTGTCATACAGAATGAAGTAAGTCAAAAAGAGAAAAACAAATATATATTAACGCATATATGTGGAATTTAGAAAAATGATACAGATGAACCAGTTTGCAAGGCAGAAATAGAGACAAAGATTTAGAGAACAAATGCATGGACACCAAGCGGGGAAAGCAGAAGTGGTGGTAGTGGTGGTGGGATGAATTGGGAAATTGTGATTGACATATATACACTAATATGTATAAAATAGATAACTAATAAGAACCTGTTGTATTTCAAAAAACAAAATAAAATTTAAAAAAATTAAAGTAGGCTTTCAGCACAGGAACGTGTTTTTAAAAAACTTTTTAAGCTTTGCTTCATAGCTATGTTAATAAAATTTAGTCTAATAGATTCATTTCTGGATGTTCAAATCTCCAATATTACCATGGAATTTTCCATCAAATATAAACAACTAGTTTTCACTTTTAAACTTCAACACCTTCAGGATCTATACACCCATCTGTTAAAGCACCCATCATTTCAGGTACATGGAATTTTATGGGGACAAAGTCATAGCTTAGGATGTACTACTAGAGCATGTTTCTAATTTCTTTTCTTTGTAGAACTGAACTTACATGAGCATATAAATATGAGAAACTGAACTCACTATTCTTACACTTGTCAGTTTCTTTTTTAAATCAAGCAGACTTTACTGCTTCTAATTTACACCCACACTCTCCTCCATCTATTCTTTTACCCTATTTCATATATGTGGAAAATTTTCCCATCTTTCACAAGTAAAGACTTCTCTTTTTCCTCTTCGAAATCCCTTTACCTGTGGACTGGCTCTTAATCATGCTGCCTTGAAGTGTCCTGTGGAATAAAGGAAATAGATGAAAAGAAAAATGGGTAAACGTTTTTCCCAAGCCCAGTCATACTGTCTATTTTCAGTATCCATAAAAACATAGCAATCTGTGTAATGCTGTCTGCATCTAATTGTTTTTTCTCTTTCCGGAGGTAACCTTGAGAGAAAAATTTTTTTCACCTAAAACTTTAACCCATTTTGAAAACTGTCTTTCTGCATGTTCTATAAGAGCTTGAGCATGAAGGAAAGGCTTGATAACCATAAAATAAAAATAGCAGGGTTGTACAAAAGAGATGTAACCTTGCCGCATTCTTTCTTGCTTTAACTGAAAGAAGGTTGTGCCCTCTGTTAGCTGAAAATCCACCAGGATCCCTTAGTCTTTTATTATCTTCTACCTAGAGGGGGAGATTATTTTTTTCTACCTCTCTGATGACATTTTCAAAATAATCCTTGTTCTATAATAACCTCTTCAGGGAGAAGGAAAGAATGCAATTTATGACATCCCCATGATTATCGTGTGGCAAATTTGCCCTTCAGATTCAGCAATGACATTGTTTTTAAGCCAAAACCTAGAGCTAGGTCTCCTAAAGCAAAGATTGCTTGCCCTGGCTTCTCTGTCACATGGAAAATCATGCCTAGCCTTGCTTAGTTTATGGTTTTTAAATAACAGAGAGAAGAGAGATTTCTCTTCTTTTTTTATAGCTGGATCTGCCATGCTTACACATGGCATGCTTACATGTTGGTAGATTCTGTAGTCACAGATGTACCAAAAAATTTTGTTTCAGCAGCATGTTATTTAAAAACAAAGACAAAAATAAAAGATACACAAATCAATGAATACATATCCCATCCTTCAAATAAATAAGGAGGAACCTTTTTAAGATGGTAAGCATATATTCAAATATTCACGGATATTTGAGCATAATTTGGAGCCACCAAGAATGGGGATGCCAAATGCTACCCGTTATGCATTTAGGTAGTTGGTAAGTATAACCATAGATGTTTAATCTGAGATAAATTCACCTAACCTGAGGTGCTCTGGTGTTGACTCTAACTGTAAGGGAAAACTAGATTTTTCTTCTTTTTTCTCATGACACCAGATGTGTGGGGATTTTTCTACATCAAGCAATTCTTTATTTCTCAGCAGACAACAACTGGGTGTCCTACAAAGTTAATTCTGATACTGTCTACCTGCAGATAGCATCAAATCCCTCAGATTAAGGGCTCAATCCCATAAGACTGCCCCCACTGTGGATGCCAATCTCAAATTCAGGTTGTCATGGATACTTCTGACCAATCAGCTGTAATTCTGAGTTCCCACAATCCACCTCCACAGGTTTGATAATGTACTAGAATGGCTCACAGAACTCAGAGAAACATTTACTTTCATTAACTGATTTATTATAAAAGGAAACTACCTAGAAACAGCCAGATGGAAGATGTGCATATGGCAAGGCATGGGAGACCGAGGACGTGGAGCTTCCTTGCTATGTCTGGGTGCACACCCTCCCAGCACTTCCACATATTCACTAACCCAGAAGCTCATCAAATCTGCTTGTTCAAGAGTTTTTCTAGAGCTCAAATCTCCAGCCTTCTCTGCCCTCCTCCCTTCCTGGAGGCAGTGGGTGGGGCTGAGAACCTCTCCAGTCACTTGGTCTTTCCCATGACCAGCCCCATCCTGAGGCTATCTAGGGACCCTACCCTGTCACCTCATTAGCATAAATTCAGCTGTGCTCAAAGGGCTCCTTATGAATAACAAAAGACACTCCTATCACTAAGGAAATTCCAAAGGTTTCAGAAGCTCTGTCCTAGGAATCAGAAACAATGATCAAATATATTTCTTAATATACCACACCAGCTCACCAGGATTCATAACTGGGGACCCCAAGGCAAAGAGAAAGCCATTTGCAGGTAGGTTTTGAAGATGAAAATCAGTGGCAAAGGCAGAAAAATTATGGTCACCTGAACATTGGGATTCGTTGCTGATGAATTACAGGAGATAGAGAGCAGAGAGCTCCTGTACCTGGTGTGGTGGTCAAAGATTTCTGCTCATGGGCAATCAGTGCTGAGTTTGTTGTCAAGTGGCTGTGTTGTTTTGTTTGCAGGTCTATCTTGAGATCTCTACTCTAGTTTAAAAATTTTTCCTTCACAGCCTCCTCATTCTTATAGTGCTTTTCTCACCTTCTTGCCTCATAGAGTCATAAATATATATATTTTTTCTTCCAAGCTGTTATAAGTTTATTTTTTCTTTCTGTAAAAAATTTTCCTAGAATGACTCTCTTCCATCTATTCCCATTGTCATTACTGAAGCTCTTGCTTCCATGCCTTATGCATGGTTGAATATCATAGCCAGAACCCATCTGACCCATCCTGCCTATACCTGCTGTTATTTCCTAATGCCTCCTGCACTAATCAACACTTCTGCTTGGCTTTTAAAATCTGTAATATATACTATGTGCTTTAATTTCCTTCTCCTCCCATATACTTTGGCCCATCTTAAGTCTTACCTGTTTTATGAAACATTATGCTATGGACTGAATTGTATTCACCTAAAATTCGTATGTTGAAATCCTAACCCTCAGTGTGATTATATCTGGAGATACGGTCTTTAAAAGGTAATCAAGATTAAATGACCTATATGGGAAAAGAATCTAAAAAGTGGATATATGTATATGTATAAATGATTCACTTTGCCATACACCTGAAACTAACACAACATCGTAAATCAACTAAACTTCAATAAAAATTTTTAAAAAAGATTAAATCAGGTCATAAGAATTCATCCTAATCCAATAGGATTGGAACCCTGTAAGAAGAGGAAGAGATCTCTCTCTCTCTCTCTCTCTCTGACATGTGGGGACAAAGCAAAAAGGTGACCATCTTCAAGCCAGGAACCCAATTGACCAGTACCTTGATCTTGAACTTCCTAGCTTCCAGAACCATAAAAAAATAAATTTCTGTTGTTCAAGGCAACCAGTTTGTGGTATTTGTTATAGCAGTCTTAATAGATTAATATACACTGTAACTAGTATCATTGGTGCTCTATTAATAGCCACCATTTCTTGAATCCACTGGACATTGAACATTGATCCACTAAAAATGTTTCTTGAACTCCTATTTTGTATAAGGCCCTGTAGTGGGTAGGGGAGATACACTGGAACTGGTGAACAGTTGCTGCCCTATGAAGCAATCTTCAGGGGGAGATGGAAGTGAAATATATATATATATATATATATATATATATAAATGAATGCTTTAAGTATTAAGA